>NW_009692688.1:97497-102111 GCF_000703405.1 Apaloderma vittatum
ATAACAAATTGGATGTCATGAAAGGTAATGTAAATACATACTGTAATGTAATGTAATGTAAATAAATACTGCTCTGGGTGCGGGAAATCGTACATACTGAAACACCTCAGTTCTCATTTTGACCTTGGCCGTGAGAACAGTGTGATGCACATGGAGCAAGATTCATCTAGAAAGCCACTGCCTAATCTGAATATGTCACATACTATAGTAACTGAAAAGAATACAGGAATTCTTGTTAAAGGGAACATCCACAAGAGATTAGGGGAACAAATTTTAGAGATTTATCTTTTTCTTCACGAACTTCAGAATGGGGTTTGGGATAATTAACTCAGACCTAGACAACAGACATTTTAGCTACCTACGGCTGGGCAAAAGGATTCCTTGTTCATACAGTGAATCCTTTTGTAGAAGATGTGACTCAGTTTTCCATTATCCAGCCTCACTGGGATTTCCTAATAATCTGATTTCAGCTCGTTCAGCACCTCTTCCATCTCCTGCCAAGATCTCCCTAATATTCCAATTATAAAAGAGAAATCATGTATCAATTATGAAGTAATGAAAACTAGATTACCAATTAAAAATAAAATAATTAGGAGAAAATAATTGTGTAACTTCATGACGTGTTTATTTTTTTTATGGAATATTTAGGATGAAATGTTGAAAAAAACATAAACAAACTGCAGATGATTGTTATGATTGATCAATAAGTACCTTGAATGTTGGCATAAAAGGTGCCAGAATTTTTCCAGGCTTTCAGCAATACATATTTTTCAATTTTACATCTTCATCCGAGATAGATTTTTGAGCTCTACCATTCAAAAAGAACATGGAATTCATTAATACTTAACCAACCTCCTGCTCTTTCACTGCCCTAGAGTTAATCCACAATTTCATTTCTGCCAACTCATTAAAAAAATATTGGGTATTTGCTGAGAGACAGCTCAAACACTTGGATTTCTAAGTTTGTTTCCATGTTGGCGTGATTGATGATATTGATCTTAGAGGAGAGAGAAAGGAACACACTCAATCTCTCAGATGTCTTTGAAGGGAGAGTGGAAATAGCATTTGGGAATGCTTGTGCTGTTACCAGCTTGTCTGGCTCTTTTGAACTATTTCCTTTCACTCTAAGAGAAATCTACTTGGATTCGTGACACTGCAAATGTAAACTGTCTTTCAAAAAGTAAAATCAATTACTCTTGAGATTCTCATGGTTAATGTTTTCACAGGCATTAGCTTCTCACCAGATTTTTCTCCGTACTTTTTTTTTTTTTTTTGCATCACTCTACCATTACTAAATACTATTTAATCCAGAAAAATAAACAAGGAGCAGAAGAGTAGTAGTTTGGGACTGTATCTCTAATTCTAGAGCAGAAAAAATGTCTTAAAGACTTGTTATATTGGTGCTATGGCCCTGTCAGGTTTACATGGGTACTGTCAAATTTATTTTGTTTTATCACATAAAACAACGATTTATCCTTTGGTGACATTATAATAGATATTATTGATAAAAGTAGCCTATAAACTAAAAAATTCACACATCAAGTGAGGAGAGATAGTAGTACTGACTCATGAACAACTAATTTTGGACTCATTGGAAGAATGCAATTTACTTTGTTTGCAATCCAAAGTTACTCTCACATGGAAGTTAAGCCATATTGGTTCATTATGGGCTTATTTATCATGGAGTATTTACTATTAAATCTAGAAAAAAGGCTCAGAAATACTGTGATAATCTCAAGTAGTTCAAGCACAACCAAAGCCATAGGACTGTTATTTGAGGAAGAAACCTTCTAAAATCATATTTTGATTCTCAAGTGTTGTAGAATCTGCCATATCTCATCACTGACATTTTAATCAACATTATTAAATATTTATAGTACTGGAATTTACTTGTTTTCCGCACATTTTAATACTATCTTTTTTAATGTACATAATATCCTTAAATATTTGTCTAATAAAAGACAGTCTAAATACATGCAATGTAAATGAGTTTTATTTTATCAAAGCATTTTTTCACAAGAGTAAAAGCCACAAAATGCATTCAGTATTTGTTTGGTGAATTAATCTCACAAAATTTTAGCCTAGAAATTCTTTCAGGTAATAGTCATTTCAAATCATTATGTGTTTTCAGTCTGCCTCTAATGTGCGTCAAGAATATATCTATTCATGAAAGAGCTTAGTATCATAGAATCATGGAATCACAGAACAGTTTTAGTTGGAAGAGACCTTCAAGATCATTGAGTCCAACCTTTGTCCTAGTCCTATCAACACCACTAAACCATGTCCCTCAGCACAACATCTACCCATTTCTGAAACACCTCCTGTGACAGTGACTCAATCACCTCCCTGGGCAGCCTGTTCCAGTGGCTGACAACCCTTTCAGTAAAGAAATTCTTCCTAATATCCAATCTGAACCTCCCCTGGCACAACCTAAGACTTCTGTCTAGAGCCTTCCAAATATGACCAAATTTATAATTCAGTCATAGAGAAGGAACATGTCTGTGTTCTTACCTGTCAGGATAAGCAGATGGAGCAGTCTTCATTTTGCCAGAGAGAAATTAACAACAAAAACAAAATCAAGCATCAGATTCTTCATACTATGTTCTCTCATTCTTGGAAAGTACAGTGAAATAACTTAAATGTAAGAAGTATAACTAACAAGCAAACAAAAAATAAGACACTGTGAAGCATTCTTCATATGACTGAAGTAAAATGAACTTTCAATTTTGATTTTTTAAACTTATATAAACCTTGCTGTCAAATTGAACAGCTACCAAAAAAATAAAAGATGTGTTCCTATAGCTTTCAGAACTGTGGAGTATGGAAAAAACTAGTAGAGTGCTTGAGAACTAAGAGAATAAAATATTTGAATGACATCCAGCAATATCTAATGAGTGAGATGCAAACTCCCTACAATCAAATCACTTCATTAGTAGTCTAATAGGTGCCCCACTTGTGACAAGAGAAAATGAATCTGCTCCGTAATGGTTTTGACAACAGAAAGCAAGAAAAATCCCTAAAGTATTGTGATTACCTTGGACTATGTTGTTGAATTTGGATTTTTATTGCTGCATTCCCAAAATAACATTGCCTTCTCGAGCTTAGAGAACTCAGGATATCTTGAGGATCTCAGGTTCACATGCCAAATATCTCTGCAATGCTGTGTCAACTGGACAGGTTTTTTTATGATAAGCAAAAGTACATTAACACTCAATGAGCATCTGTATACTATAACACAGTGTTCCAGATGAAATTTCTTTTGATAGAGTGAAAGTGTCAAAATAGGGTCCTACTAAAATTAGTGCTGAATACCTCAAAATGTCTTACCTCAAAAGTCTGGAGGAGTATGCAGCCTTCTAAAGGAAGTCTGGATTTGTTTACATTTGTGTAGGATTTGTGTCTGGTGATGGTTTTTGGTAGTATGGGGGGGCTATTGGAGTGGCTTCTGTGTGAAGCTTCCAGAAATTCCTTAAGTTAAAAGTCAGACTCACCTCTGGTCAAGGCTGAGCCAATCAGCACCTCTACAATCAGCATATTTGAGAGGGGAAAACCTGTTAAGTAGGTTCCTTTCTGTTGGGAAGTTCTTCGTTTTGGAGAGGAGGAAGAGGAGGTCAGTGGAGCAACCATGGGGACACCAATGTCAGTGAGAAAGGAGGGGGAGAAGTGCTCTGGAGCAGAGATCTTTCTGAGGCCCATGGTGAGATGGCAGGCTAAGTGCCTGTAGCCTGAGGAGATTAATGGTGTTATAAGTGCCTCCATATGGCCTGAAATAATTTCCTTTTGAGACTCAATGGATGAATGAATTCCTGTTGTTGATCAAATCTATGAGTTCTAAATAAGCATATACATATATATTCAAGTATATCTAAAGTGGATGCACAGCACTCTTTATATGAACTGAAAGTACATCCTTCCCTTGTCTTCCTTTGTTTCTTTGATGTCCGGTGAAACAGAAAGCAAAGCTGCAACACATGATCTCAGCTGAGCAGAATGCACTTCTATCCCCAGATGTTACTTGGCTCATTTCTGAATAAAATGATGGACAGAAACTGCAAATGAGTGAATTCACAGTGTATCGTGGACAAAAGAGTGGGTCTCCTCTTGATTGACTCCCATTCATACATACCTGACCTTGTACTAAGCAGGTACAAAGACTTCAATCAGACCCATCATTTTTCCTACACTGAGGGTCATTAGTGACAAGTTTTCTACTCAAGTTTGACAGTCTGGCCATTTATGAGATACAGTGCTGTATTTAAATGGATGTATTTTAAACCTACGCTGAATTATAAGGATTCCCTTGAAAAATGCTATGAGAGTTTCTCAATTGTTTCTTCAGAAATATTTAGTTTCATAGAATTTCAGAAATTAAGTGTCTCAATTGGTGTCATCCTTTCTGAACATGGATCCTGTAGTTCTTGTACTGGTTTAGTAGTGGATGTGGCAGTGCTAGGTTAATGGTTGGACTCTATGATCTTAAATGTGTTTTCTGACCTAAACGATGCTATGATTCTACAGCATATGTCCATCTCTGCTGGATATTTTCACATAGACTTCAGCTTGAAAGTTAACTGTCTTTACTCCCCTGTATTGGGTCAGGCTGAGGTGGAGTCA
>NW_009692689.1:0-64785 GCF_000703405.1 Apaloderma vittatum
AATCCCTCATCCAGGTCATTGATGAACATATAGAACAGCACTGCTCCCAGTACTGACCCCTGAGGGACCCCAGTAGATGCAGGCCTCCCGCTAGACTCTGCCCCATTGAAGAAGTAAAATGGAGTGTGAATAACTCCTAAAACCTGACTTTCTTACCCAGATAACTCCAGGAATATGTTGCAAACAAGAGACTGAAAACCCAAAGAGGACATAGGTATAGCAGTAGTTGGTATTATCTAACAATAGCACTTGTTTTTTAGATGATTCTTATTTCAAGCTATAATTTGTGTCATCTTTTTCCCTTTAATCTGTTTCTCTGGCAATATCTTAAGATGAATTCTCCCTTGAATTAATTATTAATTATTGAATGACTGTGTCATCAGTACCCTAATCTAAGTATGTCAGAATAATCAGTAACATGAGATCAGGACTGTTTAGCCTGGAGAACAGAAGACAGAGGAGACTTTATCAATGTCTATAAATTTCTAAAGGGCAGTAACAGGGAGGATGGATCCGGACTCTTTTCAGCATTGCCCAGTGACAGGACAAGAGATAACAGACACAAGGTGGAACACAGAAAAGTCCATCTAAACATCAGGAAAAAAAAATTTCACTCTGAGGATGAGGGAGCACTGTCACAGGCTGCCCAGGGAGGTTGTGGAGTCTCCTTGTCTGGAGACATTCAAAACCCGCCTGAACACGTTTCTTTGTGATCTACTCTGGGTAATCCTGCTCTAAACAGGGGATTGGACTAGATGGTCTCTAGAGGTCCCTTCCACCTCTGACAATTCTGTGGTTATTCTGGTAGGGCTGCAGAAAAGGGGCAATCTGTCAAAAGATGCTATATATAGTTTTAGAATAACTTTTGCTGCTAGAAAGGGTACTTTGCCATGTATTTGCAGTTAGGAAATGCTTTGTCAGCGAAAAGATAGTGCTGAAGAGCTTGTTACGACACTTGAAAGTAACCACTTAAGCACAGTATTAATTTTACTCTGTTCCTAATTTATTTTAACTCATTGTGGCTTAATGTTTTTCTTTATGGCAGCGTTGCATTATGCACTATTATTAAGTGATTGGTTCTTACCTTCCAAACACTGACTATCTATTTCCTGTCAACTTCAAAACAGGCTTGAGTGCTTTCCTTTCTCCTCAGTGAAGTGCCTTGAAGTAGTTCCTGTAGTTCACCTTTACCTTTTTCTTTCAAACAAGTGATTATTTTTTTTTTCATAGTAGATTTCTATCGAAAATACAATATTCACCTGCAGTCAACTTATGTCTGATGAAAATACTGTGGTATATTCAGGCTAACAAAAGCACTCCATTCTTCTTTTATAACAGTGTGGTAGGAAAAGCCTTTGAGGGCTTGCTGTTTTAGAAGCAACAAGAGTGTTCTTTTATTGATTTCTAGTAGAGAATGTTTTTACAATGTGAATAAATAAAATCTTAGAGGAGTTCAGTGTTATTTTCATATACCCAGACAGGAAAAAGAAGTCTGCTGTCTGTCGTAAACCCAGAATCATAGATACCAGTGGAATAGAAAAACAGGTTAAGAGGTTTGAAACTTTAAATACAAGATGGTCATCACAGTGACCCTGCTTTCTAGTAATTTTGCTTATTTAATGGAAAATACTCACTTTAACAGACATGTTACATGTTTGTTCCTATACTAACAAGGATCTATCAAGAATTAATTTGCCTAGTGCTTTTATCACACGAGAGATGAAACTCTGTATACCTCCTACAAATCTATTTTCATGGGGTTTACCTACTTTTTAGTTTTGTTACCTGTTTATGCACTCCGTGCTTTTGATGAATTTCTAATCTAACGTTACAAGCATTTATATCTGACTAAAGGTAAACACTATCTCTAAGTGCAATAAAATCCTCATTACAGCAGTGCTTTTATTGTAGCCTTTTTTTTCATTGTGTGCTGAGAAAAATAATTTAAACACAAGAAAAGAAATGTTTAACAGCCCTTATTTGGCAAACCTTCAAAGTCACTGCTGATGAAAATTATTAGCATTTAAATTTCCATAAGCACAACTTTTTGTCCTTTTGGAAATCTACCATTTAGTTTCTCAGTGAATGGCTTTATCCAGAAAAAAATTAATTGCAGGGACAATTCTTTTTTTTTTTTTTTTAAGCTTTTTTTCGTTGTTATTTTAAACAAGTTTGTGTGTTAATGGAGCAGTGACTGCCAATTAGGCAGCTGTTAGATAGCACTCGGGTAGACACTGGTGAGCTGTGCAGAATATAACAGTATGTTTGGCTGAGCCTTTGGTTCTGTTTGCATTCAGTCTGATTCTGCCAAAACAGTATTTTAATTTACTCATGCAAAAAAGTGGTCATAGTATCTTCTTTCCTTAGGCACTAAGATTACATATTCTTTTTTACCTACTAGCCCTGTGTAAATATGATATGATCTTATCTAATACATAACTTCTTAATTAAAATGGGATCTTCTATTAAGAAAACGCTGAGTTGATTACTTCATATGAACATTCGAGAAGCAGTCTTCCACTTCAGGTTGCTTTCTCCTTTTTGTGATCTCTGCATGATAAATTTCTTCCACATTTTTTTCATGCGTCTTGTCAGTATTATTTTGATTTTAGATAGATTCTTCTAGTCTGTAAATATATTGCCTTGATAGTTTCCTAACAGCCTTACTGGGTCTCTTTCAATGCATTTGATGAAACAAATATCACCATAAAGGATGTTTTTTGTAAATGTCTGTTAAATGTCCTCCCTACATTAGTAACAATTACCTTCTGAAGGTTGAATAAGTATGCTGAGAATGGAATTAATTTCGCTGGAAATTCTCTGGAGCATTAAACTGGAGTTTTACTAAAATATCCTTTTACATAGGATATAATCTATTTCAGCATTCTGAAAAGTTTCCTTACGGAACAGGGTACGTTTGCATCATAATGATGATGATGTTTTTTATTATTATTATTATTGTGATTATATGGCACAATAGTTAGATATTTACAGTGAAACAGAAGTTGTATTTTCAGATACATTTTTCTAGATCTGTTTGTTGCTTCCAGTTTCATTTAAATTAAGAGAATGAAGACACTGGACAACATATTCTGCAGCTTTTAACAACTTTGTTTCTATTTTATGGCTTTGCTTCCCTACTCTTCCTATTTTTACAATTTAATGGGACTCTACTTTTCTTTTAACTCATAAGATAGTTCTACAACCTAACTCACCTCTAACAGCACCCAAGTAATGAAACTGAGAAACCGTATCTACTCTATTACTCTGCCTAACAGTTGTAAAGGCTAAATGTTTCCTGCTCTGCAGCCTGACTTGTCCTTTGATATAGAAATGCCTCTTTCTGAAATTGTAAATGCATATGTATAGCTGGCAAAGGTAACAAGCTAGACAGAGCCTATCGTGGGCGACTGCTTATCTCTGCAGCTCCTTGGTCATGCAGCGTAATGCCTTCTGGCACTTAAAATTTGGCTGCTTGATACATGTGCAGCAGAATGTTGTTTCTTGTTGCTGGCTTTTCAGAGCAAGATCTCAAAGCATCAGGTCATCTATTCAAAACAGTGGGAAGACGGAAAATGCAACTGAATATTCACCAGGGTTGTTTAGATGAAAGCTGCTATCAAAGCTGACAAAGTGGAGAGTAGATATAACTGGAACATGTGAAGGGAAACTGGGTTCAAGGCTCAGTTGCCCATTGTAGGAGAAATCTTGGCATGTGGATTTCAACAGATCTATAATGCTGCCCTGAAAAGAAACACACCTGGATAGATACAACTGAAAGCAAACTGGGTTAGATCATCCTAACTGAAAGAAGACAAGAGAAAAAGCTTTTTGCCAGTAGTAATCTAGCAGTATAAACTGAATTACTCTTTTAGAGGTCTATAGAAAAGAAACAGTAATGATAAATGAAGAGTTGGACTTGTCAGACTTGGAAAAGGGGAACATAGAATCTGTTTCCTGCCACCCATTGGCTCCCAGAATGCACTTGTGAGTCTTTGTTATTCAGGAAAAAAATGGAGGACGTAGTAAGCAAGTGGGGACAAATGGTGAGTTAAGCTGTGCTATGCAGATGTGTGCTTTATAATAAATATAAAGAATTCAGACCACTTGAACAAAAGTAGATTTTTTGAGAACAGCATGCCTGTATGCACTGGAATCATCTTCAGATTATTGTTGCTGAGAGCACCTGGCAGTATGGACCAAAACTCCACATCTGAAGCGTATTTCAGACTAAATAAAAACCTTCCTGAAGTAACAGTTGCAAAAAGGCAGTATGAAGAGAGTAAGAGAAATTAAGGAAAAGGGTGTTTTTTTAATTGTGTCAAAGGGTATTGTGTCTCTGATTTGTCAACAAAATACTGTGATTCATTTTGCTAGAACTTGTGCCAACCTTTAGGATGAAATGAAAATTATATTATGGTTTCCTTCCTTAAAAATAGTAGCAAAAAATTGTTCATTTTTATGAACTACCAGTGTTTTTTCTAGACCATCTATATAGCTCTTAGTGCTTATGAGACTCCAGTCTCTGAAGATGAGGCTTATTCTTTGATCACCAGTTGGATTTTTCTGAGTACTCAGGGAAATAATTTGTATTCAGTCTTCAGGGGCAGGAAAAAGTCATATAGATTTAATCAAAGTATAATTCTTCTGCAAGAACCATGTTTACTGATAATGATACTTCCGATAGTTGTATATTCAGGTCAATTAGAGTTAATACTTTGTTACTGTTTACAAGTAGAACTAATAAATATTTTTGACGCATATAAGATTAGACTAATTCCTCAGAAGTGAGCAAGGCCTAGTGACTGGGTAATCAAATGGTATGTGTATATAAATGCAAGGGAAAGAGAGGGATCAAATCCTATTCTACAGCGTTTAAGACTGAAACGGATGCAAAGCAGACGTCGTTTTTCCCTTATCTTTCTCTAGCATTTAAAAAATTGAGGCTAATACAAAAATGTGTCACCAGATAGCAAAGAAATACTATTATTATTGTTGTTTTCTGATTAATTGTTTTTCTTGGTAAAAGACACGTAGAATAACTGTATGTGCATGCTAGACTGGTTATTTAGAATTTCTGTAAGAGAATCTACATCGTCTTCAGACTTACAAAAATATAATACTGACTTTGAAGAGCAGGAGTTCAAGAAGCTGTAGTGATACAGATTTTGTTTTCCTAAACTGCTTCAGGAACGAGAAGTTCTTTGGGCAGAGTTTTAAATGCATGCTAATTAGGAAGTCTTTCAATATTTAGCCTAAAACTATATTCACAGAATTTGTCTGATATGCCAGCTTTGATAGGTGTGTTAGAATTCCTGTTATCAGTTTTTAATGCGGAAATACGTATCCTTTTTTAACATAAGAGAAGATAATTTGCAGTGAAGTTACACTGAGCTTTATAGTGTGGTGTAGAATTCTGTGTTCTTCAGCCAACGGGGACCTGAATTCACTTGTGATTCCATCATCACCTTCGTTTAGTCTCTGTCAAATAGTATGTGAGATACAACAGCACTTCAATGAGAATGAGTGCTACGGTTCTCTCCTATGTGGTTTTAAATCTGATATTCTGAAATGCTGTCTTTTAAAGCTTCTGTGTAATGGATGTTTTTCTTGGTTTGAATCTCTTCCTCCATTTACGATTGGCTGATCACTTCATTCCTTAATGTGCCACAAGAGTGTGTCATAGTACAGCAAATGATCTGTATTAGGGATTTCAGGATTTATTTCAAATTTCTGCAGCCCTCATGTTTTATCTTCATATATATCTCATGCCACGTAAATAGCATATGCTTTTTTTTGTGGTGTTTATGGTGCTCTAACAGGTTTTGAATAAAGTAAATTTATTTATTACTTTGAAAGGCTGTAGGCAGACAGTGTTTCATTAAACTATCTATGGCTTTTTAGTGAATTTAGTTATTTATATTTACATTCATGTTTCCCAGAAAACTTGCTCTTGGCTCCAGCTGTTACTCATATTAGTGATGTTAAGAACAGTCATGAAAAATATGTTTTAAAATATGGGGAAGCCGATGCAAAACCAAAGTACAGTACAATTGCAAACATGGAAAGCAATGAACTTTGTTGGAAATAGTTTTACCGGATGGTTTTGTATTTCTGAAAAAACCAAAGTGAAGATAAGCAATGGTTAGAAAAATCACTTGAAGAGAGTGTTTCATTTAGACCATAAAATATTTTAATGTAGATTTCTGAAAAGAAACAGGAGAAAGCAAGGACTTCTCACACAAAATCAGCCCATGGATATGGCAATGCTAGCCTAAGCTTCCTTTGAGGATGAAACCTGTGCTTCTTGTTTCAGTACCTTAGTTCTGGTACTATAGCATGTCAGACTTGCCGTAATCAAGCAAGTTTTACTGCTTTTGGTATATAACCGATTTCCTTCACACTGATTTCATTGGACAAAAAAAGATCTAAGCTGCTTGCATCTTTCTAAAAGTTGAGAAGGTGCACTACTATCGGAAGCAGCACTGAGAACACTACACGTTGCTTTTTCTTTGAAAGATGTTGGCATTTTCTGTTGTTAACTGTATCAGCATAAAATCTGCTCACCGTGTTACACTCAGACACACATTGCTAAATATATTAATATAACCCAATCAATTGGGTTCTAACGGCTTGTTTCCTTTAGAGATTGCTATTGAAAAATACTGTTTACTGGTGTTTAATAAGCCTTTAATAATAAGCAGCTCTAGTTCTTATTTACACATAGTACGTGAGAGTCCCTATATCCTAAAGGAAACAAATTGATACTCAAATGGTCTGTCTAGAGGGTTGTGATGCCATTTTCTCAAACTGTAGACACCTTCATGGATATATTAGGAATACAGAAATTTTACCTGTCGTAGTTTGATGTTTTTCTAATAAATGAACTTGTGGCAAGTTACTAGATGATACTTTTTTTCCTTTTTTATTTTCTCTCTTTGTTAGTTCTCTTTCAAGGCTTTCTTCAAGAGAAGCAGAAGTTTAAGAGACATTCTGTGAGGTCATATAATTAAATAAGTGGTCACTGTTTCATTTTGTATATTTTTCCAGTACTTTTTAGTAGGTTTTTTTTTCCCCTCTATAAGACCTGTCCAAAATCAATAGTTAAAATGGGTACTCTTATGAGCAGCTTTGAATAGTTGGCTTATTATAGGGTATATTAAAGCATATAATCTAAATGAAGGTATGCTCCATTTACCTCTACTTGCAGTCTCGTTATGGCTCGAGACTGTGAGAGTTTAGTGTTTAATATGATGAGTGCACGGATTCTTAGTAGTATAACTCACAGGCATAGGCATTATATCCCATAATAGTGTAATCTTTTGCTTGACACACAATGCATTGAAAATTCTAAAATCTCATTAAGCATTCCTAATGTTTTATTTCAACCACTGTTAATGGACTAGGCAACCTTTAAATGTGTCTAAAGTGGTCTTAAAATTTGATGTAAACGTAGCGTGTTAAGTAGAAACTTCCTGAACTAGAATATGTTGGTAAATCCAGTTGCTTCCAGCTTGTGTGTATGAGGTCAGCCAGAGCTCTTGGTGCATAGAAGTCTCATTGTAAAACCCACCTTTTCTGAGCTGTTTAACACCCCCAGGAAAAAAACAAACCAAAACCTCTTGCCCCACTCCCCCAGCAGGACAAACTGCCTTCCCCTCTGGGCTATTTCATGTCTTTCACTACTTAATTTTCTAACATTATTTTAAGATTTACTTTGGAAGTAAACTGAAATTATTTATCAGATAATCTAGCAACATTTAAGGCAGACGTTCTTAAGATGAGTTTTTGAAATTTATGAGCCTTAAGACAGCCAAATTGCATGAAGTAACATCTAATTTTTCTTTTTATTTTTAAAACCTCACATTTGGTTATTTAAAAGTTTTTGGCAATATTATGCAACATATCAGGAAGAGTGAGGTGGTCAAAGTGGGAAAGTGGGTTTGAGTGACTGAATTACCTTCTTGTCATTTGCTACCACGATCTGACATACTTTCCAAGTCTTAGAGACAATTTTGGCCTTGCAACACTGATGACTTAAATCCGAACAGACTTACAAAACTGAGTTAAGAGGATAATACTGGTGATTATGCTAGGCCTAAACCTTGTGATCTGTTTCTAGAGTGTGGAACATCAAATCTGGAATTCTTTCTGCATGTTTGGTCATGGACTTGTTCTCCTCTATTTTGAACTATAGGCTTTTCTGGAGTGAATATCTGTCACAGAATCACAGAATCCTTATGGTTGGAAAGCACCTCCAGGATCATCAAGTCCAACCTTTCTCCCAGCATTTCTCTAACCACTACACCATATCCTCAAGCGCCACATCTATTCGTTCTTTAAACACCTCCAGGGATGGCGACTCCACCACCTCCCTGGGCAGCCTGTTCCAGTGCCTAACTACCCTCTCAGTGAAGAATTTCTTCCTAATATCTAATCTAAACCTCCCCTGGTGCAAATTGAGGCCATTTCCCCTCGTCCTATCATTACTAATTTGAGAGAAGAGACCAGCACCAGCCTCACTACAGCCTCCTTTTAGGTAGTTGTAGAGGGCAATAAGGTCTCCTCTCAGTCTCCTCTTCTCCAGACTAAACAAACCCAGTTCCCTCAGCCGCTCTTCATAGGTCATGTTTTCCAGACCTCTCACAAGCCTTGTTGCCCTTCTCTGCACCCGCTCCAGCACCTCCATGTCCTTCTTGTACTGTGGTGACCAAAACTGGACACAGTACTCAAGGTGCAGTCTCACAAGTGCCGAGTACAGGGGCACGATCACCTCCCTCCTCCTGCTGGTCACACCATTTCTGATACAGGCCAGGATGCCATTGGCCTTCTTGCCCACTCTTTGCTAAATGCTGTAATGTACTTTAATTAATAGCAAAGTAATGCTCCCAGCGACTCTCCCCCAATAAGTGCCTGAACAGCTATTAAAGTACTAATTAATGCTTTTTAGCTAGTAAATGGTTTTAAATAGCTAAATATTAAGTAAACTTAAATGCTACTGTGTAAATAACTGGGTTAAAGCTACGAACTGCTCTTGTTATGATAGCTGTGAGCTTAGTGTGTTCCCATTGCAAACTGTCTGCTTTCTCCAGTGTGGTATCTACTTCCACAGTCTTTGTGCTTTAATGTAGAAAACAGCTTGCTTTTAGGGAGGTAGATACATGAAAGATGAGCATTCTCTTATTAGAGCATATTAAGGTCTTTTTGCTTTTCAGTTTGCCTTAGCTGTTTGTTTTTCTCAAATTTTCCATTTATATCGCTGAAGCAAAGTTTATGCTTTACAAAACCACTTTTGTGCTTCTGAGTACTTAGACAGTTACTCAATTTCAACTATTATACCTGCAACTTCTATTGTTCATCTGTTTTCTTAATTCTAGCTTAATTTAAACCTCAGTCTCTTACTATGAGGAAATGAAATACACTTGTAAGAATAGGTAGATCAATTATTACTGTTGCTATTACTATTGTTACTTGATCTGAAACTAATAAGTAAATATGATAGTTCAGTTACTTGAGTCTAAGATCTTAAATTTTCTGAGGTTTAGCATTTGTTTAAATGTGTCTGATCATTTAATGGCTGAGGTAATTTTAAATTAAATCCTAAAATAAAACCACTTCTGTCACCTTAGATCTTAAGGGGTTCAAATTAAATTAAACACTAATTACTGATGAGTGTTCTATCACATCAATGTAATATGATTTTATAAATATTATGTAAGCAGTCCGTTTATAGTCAACAAGATTAGTTTCATAACAAGAGCCTAATGATGATCAGTAATTATAGTTTGCGCTGTCATTTTCTAAGAGAAATAGTAATGGTCAGTTAAACGTCTCTGGCTCTGCACTACTTGAGATTTCTAAGTAAATTTTCAGTGTGCATTTCTGTCCTTGTATACATTATGTTTTTAAATTCCCATATATTATGTGAAATCAGTTTAATGTCTTGCGTTCCGTTCTTGCATCACGTACTTCTGTTCTGTATCCAAATACTTTTCTTTAAACTATTTATGCATGCCGTTTTGACTTTCTGCTTCCTTCTGTCTTCACCATAGCAACCAGATCCTTGGATCTTTTTTCAGCCTGCGTTATGTCTTGTATTACTTTGACCTTTGTGTATTTAAAAGATTCCAAACTTTACGCATATGGCATTCTTAATTAGAAACAGATCTTAATGTCGTATTGAATAACCAATTTGTGCTTCTCTGTAAACTTTTCCACCTCTGATTTTTTCATATACAGATATGTATGCTGTGGTTATAGAGGCTATGAAGCTAAGAATCTTTTTCTCCTCTCCCTCTTTCAGATTTCAGAGCTGCTTTAAGTATTTTGTAAACAATCTAATGTTTAGTATGTATTCAAAGCAACGGCTATGTAGCTTTAGGTATGGATCTTCTTTTTCCAATCTGCAACAGTAGCATTTTTTAGAAAAATATTTTCTAATACAGTTAACTCATCATTTTAATATACCTGTAGAGAATTACAGAAATGCTACCTTTATACTTTCTAATGTAGCAATGTCCAAATAACAGTGCTTCTGAGAAAAGGCTTTTATTGAGGTAATTCTTAGAATAAAGTTATAATGTAATATTTAGTATATTTCTCTAACACATAAAAATAGATTTTTTTTTTTTTCTGCCAACCTTCAGATAGAGAATACAAGCCATAGTTAGAAATAATTACACTTCTGTATTAGTGTTTTATTGTTTACATGTAGACTAATAGCTTTGAATATTCATTGACAAAAGCATAAATTATGTCTGAGTGCCACATATAGCCATTCCAGATCTATATGCTGATTTAAAGTGAACTTTAATAAGTTAAAAATCAAACCATCACAAAGAATATTTTAACCATTGAGCAGCTATGCTATTATTTATTATTCAAAGTTTATGTCTACTTTTCAGAAAGTAGACTGAAGAAGGCAACTTTATGGATCACTTTTGGTGAGACAGCTTTAGGAAGTAGAATTGTGACGTGAAGTCTCAGTGTATTCTAGATCTCATTCAAACTGAAAAAGTGGGTTGATGGTAAGGCAAATTCTGGATGTAAAGTGGATGTCCCAGCCACTTACTAATGAATGGATTATGTTAGTAGTGATGATCAGCAACAACAAAAAAATCAACATTATATAGTTAGAATAAGCTTGTGGATTTATTGTGTCAATGTCCTATTTTTGTGAGTGGATAGTATAGCAAAACATCCCTTCCCAGTGTTTGGTTTGAGATGGTGCTGAGTATAGTTAATTTTGGAAATCACAGTGCTATTTCAAATACTTGAAATAGTGGCTTTACGTAAGGAAATACAGATAAAAGAACTGGAAAACTTTGGAAATATAGTTTTACCATTTCTTCAGCATTCAGTTCAGTGCAGTCTGGTTACTACATTAGTGTGAACTGTTTCATAGTATAGTATAGTACAACCTCCTTCCTTCCTGTGCAAACACAGCGACGTTTCTTTTCTAAGTTGACTTAACAAAAAGAAAGGCATTCTGGATCCAACTCTTTGAACAGGTTTGAAAAGGCAGCAGCTCCCTAATTGCTTGGAGAAACAATGGCTTAATTTTTTGAGTGGATAGGGATGATACAATTTGGAGTTCCCATCCTGATTTTGGATGCCAACCAAACCTGTTTTTCTAAAGCCCCCCACTCCAATGGTTAATATCTTGCCATTACGCAGTATCTCCTCTTATCCTGAATTTAGCGTAAATAAGCCAAGTTCTCTAAAGCATGTTACAACAAAGGAAATGAAAAAGAGAACTTTTCTTAGGACCCTCATGGTCTCTATCATTCCTGAGGGAGGCAGATGAGTGTATTCCGACATAGAGTTCAGGCTGCTTTCTGTCATGGAGCTGTTCACTATGTTGTACTCCTGTGCTACCAGAAAAGAAGGAGGGGAGTTCAGGAGAAGAGCTGACAAAACCTTCAGTAAGGATTCCATAGTGTTTAGAATTCTTGATTTCTGAAGGCAGAAACCAGAAAATTCTGCAAATTAATACATTGTATTCCCCCATTTTTCTTCTATTGTGACATTGAGCCATCATGTAGAGGCTGCTATGACACTTGTTTCTGGTTTTACATGTGCAAAAGTTTTTCTTTCTTACTTAAATAAGTGTTCATTCATTCAGAATGCACAGATGTTTTTCCTTTCTCAAATTCTGTCCAGGTAAAATTATTGTGGGTATATGTCTTTCCATATTTGGATGCACTTAAAAGTCCAGTGGAGCCCTAGCAGAGAAAACAGTTTTAATATTAGGTGGAGCTGCATCTACCTTCTCTTTTCTGTAAAACACAGTTAGCATTGACCTGCTCACAATTTTGTTTTCCAGAGTAAGTGTGGGAAGTAGAAAAAGCTTTTGAACTTGCTTGTTCCAGAGTAAGTATTGGAAATGTGAGAACTGTAGATAAACAATGCTCAAGTAGACAGTGAAATGTTTATAAAGAGCAAATTTAGGGGGCAAAAAAAAAAGCGCAAAGAAACAAACAAAAAATAGAAGAAAAACACCACCAGTAATTATAATGGAGATTTCAAAATGCCTCTTCCTATTTGCTTTACATTGGTCAGATTAAACCAAGCCAAGCCAACGTGATTGCAACCCACCTCTTCTGAGTGTGGTCAAATTCTGGATTGTAAAGGCCCCAGAAAGCTTCATTTGCAGATGCACCAGGTGTTTGTTTAAGGGGTAACGGGTGAGATTCAGGATGTTGTACGAAGAGATCTTTATGATATTAGTGTGGTTGTTGGTTTCTTCAAGCACATTGATGCTTTTATCAGCTACTCTGTTGCTGATTTCTCTAAGCATCATAATTACTTTTGAAAGAGTTAAGCTCCAGGAGGCTATTCCAGGGAAATGGTGGTGCATGAGTAGATCATCTCAGTGTCCATATAATCAGCTGTTTGAGAGAGATTACTTATCAGTAAGTAATTGTGTTGTCTGCGTGTATGTATGTAACCCTTCCTAAACTTGCAAGGATGAAAGTCAAGATCGTGCACCACATTTGTATGGCATCATATTCAGCTTTGGGGAAGGCTGTGTAGAAAGGAACAGGGTAACTCATTATGTGGGAAATCTTATTTTAAATATTTGCAATTACTTTTTTTAACACCTTTGTAGATTCTCTATGAATTTACATTACTATCTGTGGCTGCTGCCCCATATGTTAACTTAGCCCAAAGTGAAGAATTTGTGCATGGTGTGGATTTCTAGTGAACCTTCAACTGCAGGTTTTTTTCTGCATTTGAAGCCAGATTTGCTTTCCTTTTATATCTCTTCTTTCATCACCAGACTTCTTTATTTTTGTATCATAGTAAAGAAAAAAAAGTCTAGTAATTTCTGCAGTAATAATAAAAAAAATCATGAAAGCAGCCTTCAAATTATGAAGAACTTTTAAAAAATAATTTTTCTCTAAATATGGAGATTTTTTTTTCCACTTCCATTTCAACAACTTCCTCTGAAACTAGAGATAAATGTAGAGAAGGTTATCGTCTGACTTTGAAAAGGTTGAGTTTTGGGGCAGGAAAAGCAAGAGATAATGCAGCATTGAAGTGTTTCTTGTAGAAGAGGCAGGGAACATTATCAGCACATAACAGTTTGTTAACAGAAATAGACATCTGAAAGATTTTTTAACATATATTTTAGAACTTATCTTGTTAGGTTTTTTTTTTTGTGGTTATCAGTGCTTTTTAATAACTGTAATCTGGACTCGGTGGATATAGTACTTTGTCACAGGAAGACAGTTATATATTGGATTTCCCAAGTAACACTTCTTTTTTTCAATTACAACAAATGGTATTTAGAGTTTTGGGGGAGACCAGAAGGTTTGGGGGTAGCTTGTTTCTTATTCCAGAGAAAGAGCAGTATTAAGAAAACCAAGAGCTCTGTCGTCCTTTAGCTTGTTATGGAATGCAACTATGCAACTATGTACACAGTTTCTCTCCTTTGTGGTTTGTTTTAGCATTGTACACTTGATCTGAAATCTTTTGTGGTATTTCTAAATATGACCCTGAATTTCTGTCAAAGGAATACAGCAAAGTTACCATCAGAGAGTTTTGTGAATATGGTTTGTAATTTGGGAGTTGTATAAATTATTCTTGTTATTTTATTAACATTAAAATTAAGTAATAATGAACAGCAAGATAAGCTTCAGTTTATATCACATGGCAATTTCATGAATATTGCATAATCCACTGAGCTGTAAGCTTACACTTTTAAACATTTGTCATGTGATCTGGAGAAATTCCCTTCTTAGAAAATTCAAAGCAATTGGGTCATTAGAGCCTAAAATACGCTGATGAAATGTCTTCTTTTCGAACAGGACAAATGACTTTTTAAACTAATTGTAATTCACCAAGGCACCCTATAATCTATAAAAAAGTTCACCTCTGCACTCTTCCTGTCCAGCTGTTGTCCTGAGCAATTATCAGCAAGTTATTGTTCTGGTATGAGCTATGTCATGCTTGAAAGTGAGATGAAAAAAATTAATGAGGGTGCATGAATGCTGGTTGATGAAGGTTAAGTAGATACAGTTATGCTCGTCGCATTCTTTGCTGTGACTGTTGAGATTGAGGCAATGTGCTCTAATGAGACCACACAAACAAATGGGCTGATTGACAGCTCTTGAGTTAGCAATGAGAAATGTTGGCTGAAGCCGTATCATGTTTCAGCCTGATCCTCAGATTGCTTGTGCACATAATGACCTCAAATTTAACTTATGCTATGGAGCACTTTGTTTTCCTTTATGATGTATAAATGCATTTAATTGCTTTTATTAAGAACAATGTATAGAATTTTTGGTGATGATTCCAAGGGAATTGTGTGTCATTTAGTGGTTATAGCAAGGAAATATGAAGGAGTTTTTTTGTGTTTATTTTTGCTGGAGAAAAAAACTTATGAGTCAATTTCCAAAACTGTAGTGGACTTTGTGTTGTAGATGCATTAGTTCAAGATCAAGGATAAGCAGAGATGCTGAACAGTTCTTCTATAAAATTATAATCAAAGATACAGAGGTAGATTTTTTTCCTTTAAAAAAAGGAAGTATATTTGTCAGATTCAGCATATAAAAAGTGAATTATGCCAGACAGTTGATAAAAATTCATTTCTTTTGAAAAGATGATAATTTTTCTAAGCAAAGTAAATGTAATAGATTTAATCTCTGGACTGCAGTAATGTTGCCACTGTGCCAGTATTAATGACAAGTGGGATTAGCTTCACCCTTATGAAACAGCTAAGTTGAAGATGAGGTGTGGAATACAGCATTGACCTATGAGGCTATTAGTAAACTTTCTGAAGGATCAGTTCTGGAAATAACTATTAATTAAGTAGTCTCAACAATTTGTTGGGTATGTTAAGAGATAGGTGGATAGGAAGAGCACCTAATAAGCTTTATGTTGTTTTGTAGCCATCATTACAACATTTCTTACTACCTTTGTGCAGCCTTGCTAGCATCCCTCTGCTATTATGTTGTTATGGAGACTTATAGTAGCTGACTGATGACTTACAAAGTGGCAGAGTATTGGAGGTGTTTGAGAACACAGAATGTAAGTACAAGTGTATTGCTGTCCCAAGAAAAAAAAAAAAAGTGGTAATAAGTCCTCTGCTAGAGAAACTGCCTGAAATAAGCTAACACTTCTCCAGTCCATTCAAATGCAGTTGATACTTTATAATAGCATAGTACAGAACTTGGAGAAGAGAAGGCTCCAGGGAGACCTTCTAGTGGCCTTCCAGTACCTGAAGGGGGCTACAGGAAAGCTTGGAAGGGACTGTTTACAAGGGAGCGTAGCGACAGGATGAGGGACAATAGTTTTAAACTAGAGCAGGGTATTTAGATTAGATGTCAGAAATAAGTTTTTTACTATGAGGGTGGTGAAGCACTGACACAGGTTGCCCAGAGAGGTGGTGGAGGCCTCATCCCTGGAGGCATTCAAGGTCAGGCTTGATGGGGCTCTGAGAAACCTGATCTAGTGAAAGATGTCCCTGCTCACTTCCGGGGGATTGGACAAGATGACCTTTAAAGGTCCTTTCCAGCCCAACACATTCTATGATTCTATTCTATAATAACTTGCTTTTCCTTGTGGTCAGATTATCAGAGCCTAAACGAAGAGGTGCTTATGCCTGAAATTTAACGGTGTGAACCGAAACTTTGAGTTAGAGATAGAATCTGTAATTTTTACGTGGGTTTATGTATATGTATGTATGTATACCTATGTAACAGTTGTTTACAAAAAAAGAAAGAAAATCACAGGAAAAAAGATAAGGGAAGAAGAGCAGAACAAATCCTGAATTTCACAGAATTGTTTCCAGTAGGGAAGCATTGTCATTAATATGTTTACAAGTCACGCTTTGTAATGTGACTTTCAGTTCTACTGTCCCAGACTCAAGATAGATTAAATCGCAGTTGCATAGAAGCTGCTGCTATCATCAGGTGGAGAGATTAAATGGATTTGAAATCTTTAATTAAGAAAAAGAAAAGATCATGTTGTGGTGCTAAGATGTTTTCTTATTCTTGTAGAAGAGCATTAGGAAGGGGAAAGAACTGTTTAAACCAAGACAAATAGGTATACCACAGTTGTGAAAAAATTTAAACAGCAGATTGGCTCCAGTCAAGTATATCAAAGAGGTTCAGGCACACTTATCTTTTGAATGCATCTTTAAGAAGAGTTCAGGGTTTTGAAGGTAGTTTTAGCAAAAATATTAAAAATTTTTATGTTATACTTTCATAGAGCAGTGACCTGGTCTTTGGACCATGAGAGTTCCTATTTTACATCTATTAGATGACCCCCATGTGTTGCCTGATCTAGTCGAGAGGTGGTGTCCCTGGCGGCAGGGAGGCTGGATTAAAATGATCTCTAAGGTCCCTTCCAGCTTAGGCCATTCTATGATTCTATTCTATGATTCTATGACACTGTAGTTAGCATTACTGTTGCAAAAATGTACCAGTAAGGGGCAGACTGGCTTTCTTTCCTCTTCTCTCCCCTGTCCCCATGCACCACGTGAGGTAAATGTTTAGGACCAGCAGGTGCAGCAGTGGTGTGTGAGGAAGAGGTGTGGCTACAGATCGCAGGATGGGAAATCTCCAGTGATTCGGCTGTTTTTTGGCTTGCCTCCCAGATTTCCCGGCTTCTGACAAATAAGCAGTCTTGCTCTGAAGGTTCAAATGCAAGCATTTGACCTACAAGTCCACTACTACTTTCAGGTTGCCTTCCTACGTAATACCATCTTCTTGGGGATCTAGAGATTCTGCACTGCTTGGTTATGTGCTGGTGTCTGATGGCTTGGGTTGGTAGAAGTGACCCATCTGGATGTTTCACGTGCTTTGAGGTACTTCAGGGACTAGTGTGAGGAAGTGCTGTTTATTATCTCTTAGCCTTGGAAGGAGATGGCTGAGAGGGGACCTTATTAATGTATACAAATCTGAGAGGTGAGTGTCAAGAGGAAGGAGACAATCTCTTCTCAGTGGTTCCCAGTAATAGAACAAGAAAGAATGGGTTTAAGTTAGAACATAAGAAGTTCCACCTCAACATGAGGAGAAACTTCTTTACTGTGAGGGTGACAGAGCACTGGCACAGGCTGCCCAGAGAGGTTGTGGAGTCTCCTTCTCTGGAGGCATTCAAAACCCGCCTGGATGCGTTCCTGTGTGGCTGCTCTAGGGGATCCTGCTCTGGCAGGGGGGTTGGACTGGATGATCTCTAGAGGTCCCTTGCAACCCCGAACATTTTGTGATTCTTTGATTCTACGTTCTTGGTATCCCGCTACCTGTGTAACTCTGCAGTCTGCTGCTGCCTCCTTCAGGGTACGCCAGATCCTCCCTAGTAATCCCAGTTTGCTGGTCTCTCCCTTCTGCCCTTTCAGTGTGGGGTCCCATGTGCTGCTGTTTCTTCTCACAAACGAGTGATCTGTCTTTTGCTAGATTAGCATTGCCTTCACCTTTTCAATGTGTGCGGCACTGCCGTTGCTGTGAGGTGAAAGTGGTAGCTCAGTGAGCTTTTTGTGCCTCTTAAGTCGACTCATTCATTCCTGCCCTTGCATTCCCCTGTCTCCTTTGCTGCTATGTCCTGTGGCGTTTTTTTTTTTTCTTTCTTTCTTTCTTTCGTGTAGGCACTTGATGATTTAGATTGAAAGCTTGATCCCGTGTTTCCTGCTGGAAAGATCTTAAATTGTTTTAAGTTGAGATCAGGGGTTAATAAAAGAATTAAAAATAACATCAGAACACATAGAGTACCCTTTGAAAATCTGTGTTCAGTGAGAATACTTATGAAAGCATGCGGTATAGTGCAATACGTGTTCTGCAATAAAATTACTTTTATGCTATAACTAGTATAAATTGTCTTTTTTTGTGAGCACCTTGAGGTATTGTTCATCTGTAAGTATATGTATTAAAACACTAATTTTGAGAGCTGAGAACTGGGGAGACTATACAACACTGAATTTATGAAGTGAAATTAAAACCGTAGTTTAAAGAAAGGAGATGAGACTGTAATGGAATAATTTTCCTGTCAGAAGTATGTCTTCAACTTAGCTGTGGATATAGATGGTACTTGTTAACTTTAAATCTTACAATAACTAAGATGAAATCAATTATGATAAGTGTTTATCTGATTAAGGTGTTATAGTGTAGAGTTCTAAGAGAAATAACCCTTAAGTAAAAACAAACGTTCAGTTGAAAATCTGTAGGTTTTTAAAAATAATTTCCTGTGGTAGCTAATTTTGTGAATTTGTTTTGTGCCGTATTTCAGTGACAAGTGAATCTGGTGCTGCTGGATGGGGGAGCCCAATTCTCTTCCTTCTTTGACATGAGCGTTTGTGTGGCTGTGCAGTGAACTGGGGCAGGGAGCTGGCACAACTGAAAATGAGCTTCTGGCATTCACTGTGTGCATAAAAGTATGCTGGTCAGTATAAAGTGTCAGGAACAAGGGTGGAAGGGGTAGGAATAAGCAGCTGAGAGATAAGTGGAGCGTACGAGAGGAGGAATGGACTCCTATTTATTGCCAGCAGTTCTCTGATGTGCCTGTGCGTCGTAATTTGTAGAAATATAGGATAGTTTGACTTGGAAGGGAAGTTGATGGTTCAAATATTTAGACTTTAAGTGAGATATGCTTAACATGGCTTAGATAGGAAAACAGTCTGTCTTAGTGTAACACTTGGGTGTATTTTAACCTTTTGGTTGATGTACACTGAAGATTTCACTCCTATTAAATAAAATATGCTCTTTCCTAGCAAGCTCTTAAATATCAAAAGAGATGCTGTCTTTCAGCTTAGTCTGTCAGAAATTGCTATCTGAACAATAAACATATTCTTTATTTATAAAAAGCTATTTCATCTGTAAATATTTAGTGAGCTTCTTGAGTGCCTTGCTGGAACTCACTCTAGAACTCTAATCCTCCATTTTTTTTCCATCTTTATAGGATGGAATAGCATAAGACTTTAAAGACTAGCAGTAGTACAAAGAGTTGAATTCATTTATATCCTGTATTTACTGCATAAAGCCAAGCAAGGAGATGATAGATTTGTGCAGTATGTGAAATAATAGAAATATAGCAGATGAGCTTTATCTAAACCTCTGAGGGCAATTAGGTCATTTGAAAGTAATGGAACCAATGGTCATTGCATGTTCTCATTATTTCTATCTGAAGCTACTATTTTTCCTTCTTGTTTTTCAATTCTGAAAATCATTCTGACTTGTCTTTCCTTTGTACTTCACAGTATCTGTGAATCAAAATTATAACTTTTCTTGCTAATTAAATCAATTTAGTGAATAATTAAATTTTTTAGTGCTAATTTTGCAGACTAATGTTTTTCAGTGTTTTTATTAAGAGTTGCAAATTTAAGGAAGAGAGGAAGCTTTAAAGAGGAACTGTAGGACAATTGCACTAACTTGATAGATTCCATATGCTGTGTTCTACAAAGTTGGTGGCTTTTGCGTTCTGTGGTGATTTTTTGTTATTGTGGTTTTTTTGTTTCCCACTCCCCTCATTTACATTCTGTTTTGTGTTGTCCACATATGAAAATGTGTAAAATTATAGACTGCAGGCATTTGAATTTTTATTTTATTTGAGATTTTTGCGGTGAAAAACTTGACACTGATTTTGAGGGGAATAAGCGAAAGAGGCTATGGCAAAAAAGTTAATTGCCCTAACAAGATAGTTAAGCAGAATAGAGAGGATTTTTTGCAGAAATATATATTTATATGATGTATGACATATTACATATAATTTTTTTTTTTTTTTTTGACTATGTATTTTTGCATGGAGAATTGTTTTCTGGCCATAGCAAGTGTGCTCGAAATTCTCTCTTTTCAAAGTTCTGTTTGACTGGAGAAAATGACCCCAAGGATCTTACTGATCAAGCAGCAATAAAGTAATAATGATAGTGATAAGGTAATAATTTGCAAGTAATTTACTTCCTAAATTTGTCCCATTAATCTATAAGTTCATTTCATGAAATGACTTGTGGCAGCCTGTTTTCTATTGCAGAGTTAACAGAAATGGGTAATAACAGGGGTGTTGGAGAAACATGTCCTACTTGCAATCAGTGTCTTTTTTTAAGAATCTACAATGCATAAGCTTATATTTCAGTCTCTAAGACACTGGAAGTTATTTTGTTAAATCCAATTGCTAAGGTCTGCGTAAAGGGAACTGTAGTCTTCCAGTCAATCTTGTTTAAGTGTGTGCTTTTGAATTAAAAGTCTAACCTGAACAAAGCTGGTAGTTGTATGAGAAACTGATGGCAAAAACCCCCTTGCTTTATATTTGGTCCAGACTTTCAATCTTTGAAGCTCAGGCATTGGAAACATGTATTCATTTGAAAGTAAGGATTGTGATGAAACAGTTTTGACAGTGTAGTGAATTAAGGTATAAATGGGAAAAAAAGATATTTTAATGTATTCTTGTAAGTAAATAATGTTAAATACTAACAGTTTGAAAAATTGGACAGTAAGAAGACCTGAAATTATCTTGTACTTGGACTATGGTCTAGAAACAAGTAATTTTCCAATTCTTAGACACTATATAATCAAATTGAAAAAAGTTTTCATATCAAACCAAGTAATAAATTGTTCATTAGAAGACTAAAAATTTATTTAACTAGTAGTCTTACTTATAAACAACAACAAAGCATAATTATGGAAATACAAATACACGTGACTGATATTTAACATAAACTCCATAAAATCTATAAGCAGCAGAAGCCACGTGTTGGACTGTCTCTCATTCAGATTTTACTGAAGAGTATACAGCTGTATATAAATTGCAGTGACTTCAGTATGTATCAAATGCTCTTCTAGTTCTAAATGCTTTGAGTTAGAGCTGTGGTGATAAAATTTTCGTGCTAGTGAATTTTGAGCATGGCTAAAGGCTTAATAAAAATGCAGTACAAAAGTATGAATTTACTGCTTTTTATCTGTCTTCCAAAGAAAAAAGAGAAAAGTTTGAGTAGCACTCCTCTTTTCTACTTCCGAATTCTGAAGCTCAGAGTTACAGAATTATTTCTGTTTGTCCTGCAGTGAAGTTGCCTCCAAAGCAGTCTTTGGGGGGAGCACTACATTGGAGGATTAATCACAGCTTGCATGGTCAGTAGAAGAAGTTTTCGAATAGGTCAATAAAGTGGACAGTAACAGATTGCTAAGAGCAGCTGGTGTTCACCCCAGGCTTCTCAGGGAACTGAAGGATGAAACAGCTGAGCTGTGAACTGTGCTGTGTAAACGATTATTTGAACCTGTGCCAGCAGGAGAGGAAAGGAAGAAAGGTGACAAATGTGATGACAGTTTTTAAAAAGGTTTCTGGGGTTTGAGGATCTGCGATTAGTGAAGTTGATGCTTATGGTGGACGTATTGTAGATAATCATTACTAAAGGATAGAATTAGTGAACAATTTAATAAACTACTGATATATTGGCAAAATCTTTTCAATCTCTGTAATAGGTGAAAGCAAATAGGATTTTGGGAACTGTTCAGAAAGAAAAATGATAAATGAAAGTGTCACTGTATAAGTTCCAGCTGTGCCTATATCCTGCAGACTTTGAGCGGTTTTGTTTCCTCTTGTTAATAAAAGGTGTAGCAGAGGTACAGCAAAACTGATCAAGATTATCAAAACAAATAAAAGGAAGTCTTTGTAGAATACATAATTAAGAATTGGAACTCTGTGCTGAAGGACTTCATCTATGCTTAAAATTTACTAGGTGTAAAAAGCAATTAGAGAAATGCATGGAAGAACGATCTGTCGAGGATTATTAAATGAACAGATTTTGCTCTGGAATTGGACAACCTCTGAAAGGCAAATATATAGGGAGACTTGCAAAGAAGTGTATGCTTGACTTGTTCTTGTACTTTTTCCTGTGCTTCTTACTGACCCCTGGAAGAGGTTGACTTTTGATCCAGCAGACCATACTTTATGAAGAGATTTCTCAAGGCAGCAGTATAGTTATGATTCTAACTGCTTTTTTCAACTGCATCTTTGTAACGTCCCGCTCAGGAGAGAGGGACAAGTGACTTTCAGATTCGTAATACACCAACGGCGTGGACGACGGTGAGACAAGTCTCAAGGCCCAAACACAAACATTTGTTAATTTATCACAATGTATAGATTGGACTCACAACAACTGATTCTAATTTAAAAGCATGATAGGGCAGACAATATAACAAAAAATCAAGGAAAAAGGCTAAATAAACAATGCACTACAACAACTTAATAACAAGGAATAATAAAGGACATCTAAACACGATATTAAGACAGACAATATTACACTTAACCATCACAAGAAAGAAATTTAGGCATAAAACTAAATGAACAGTATGACAGACTTTGCATTACTTAGTGAGGAAAAGGGAGAGAGAGGCGGGATGGGGGAGAGAGAGAGAGAGAGAGAGGTATCACTGGTCTGGGTTCCTACATTGGTCCAGCCAAAAAAGAGAGTTCAGGATGCATCCGTCGTTGTCTTCTTTCTTCTTTTCTTCCTTTTCTTCTTTCTTCCTCTTCAACTTCTTCTAATCTTTGCTTTACCTTGCCTCAATTTATACACAATTTTCTATGTGTGGACCTGCAGAATGTCTGGTAGGGGATTGAGGCCCTCCATTGTTTCCAGTAATTCTTATTTCCAGTAATTCTCATTTCCAGTAATTCTCATTAACATGTACGAATGTCCGATCATTAACACATGCGAATGCCCCATCTCTTTGGAAGTTATGCTAGAGATAAGGCCATCCTGCCTCAGCAAGATTTCCTAACCTCTTTACATATTCGGTGCCAGGGCTGTTTGAGGCATTTACATCACCCCTCTCAACATCCCATCAGTTTTCTGACCATTCTGGGGGTTTGCAAAAAATTATAAGAAATTACAAAAAATTCCAAGAAATGTTTAAGGCAAAATCCATAAAACAGTCCGCTACAATCTTGTTCATTCTTTTCCCTTGTCCTGCTTAATCTGACCCATGCTGGCTCCTTGTCTTGCGTAACTTGTTGGAGGTTCTGGGAAGTAAAAAGCGTCACAAGGAAGTAAAAGGTCACACCTCTGGGGAGCAGTGGACAGGATAGGTGGCCAACAAGAGTATTCTGTTCCATATATGCCATATTCAGTATAAAGCTGAGGGATAACAAGGGGTAAGATCTTTTCTTCAGTGACTGATATTTGAGGATGACTCTATTCTTCTGCCTTTGATCTGGATCCTGACTTCCTGAATCCAACTTCCCTCTTCTGCTGAGCCTGGGAATTCCCCCTGCTTGCCTGCTCTGCAGCATCAGTGGGGGTTGCTGTTGGGACACAGTCGGGTTGGATACTGGTTTTGTATATATTTGTATATAGTTCATTATTTTCACTATTTCCTCATCAGTGCTATTATTGTTTTATTAAATCTGTTTGTTTTTTCTTTTTCAGTCCCTAAGTGTCTCTGCTGTATTCCCTTTTCCTTCCTTCCTGTTTGGGGATGGAGAGGGGTTATTAGAGAGCATCTGTGAGTGCTCAGTGGCCAGCCCAGCCCTAACCCTTGATTCCTTGTATAGCAAACTTCATTGTAGCAGAAAGCTTATCTCAAGCCCCTGTTTTTCCTTTCTGCTCCCAGGAAAATTAATGAAGTTTTAAATCCTTCTAAGTACTGAACGAGTTTTGGTTAAAGCTTTCAGTTCTACTGCAGAGCTGAGGAGATATTCAGATTACAACTAAGAAAAAGATTCTTGTGATTTGTACATGCCATTTCTCTGAGAATATTTCTTAAGAACTAGGACCTTGAGTTGTTTTTTTCTTCAGAATTTTATCAGCTGCCATTAAAAATTGTGAGAAAATGTTTATTGTTTAAGAATGAAGTAACATTATTTAGAAACTAGTTAGTCAATATAACACTTAGATTTTCAAGATAAAATGAAGATGATATTTCCGCTTTAAAAAAATGTAGTGATTTAGTTTAGCTACTTGGCTAATTTTGCAAAAGCAGCACTCTCTAACTGTAAACTTCTGTGTTTATTGTTATAAAAGAGAAAGAAAAAGATAGAAGCACAAACACAAGTCTACTTGGTTAATCACTTGCCAGAGTACTACTTCCTGTTTCACGACTGGTTGGCCTAAGCCTGCTATTGCTACTCTTCTTGCAAACTGGGACCTTATGTGTCCATCTTAATTACATGTGTTTTTTTTGTTTTTTTTTTAACTTGGCCCACCTATTCATGCCATGATTGTACAGTATTTCAATGGGCAAGATACACATGCTGGCATCTCTAAAGATTCTCAGCTGAAGTAATACAACATACATACAGAAAATTAAAGACTGTAATAAGTAATATAAAAGGTTCCAGGTGCTAAAACCATCTTAAAGGATGTTCTACTTTTTTTTTTTGAAGAGTTGTTAGAAAAGGTATCAGTATATTACTTATAATTACTCTCCAACTCTCATACAAATTATATGTGCTTCAATTGTTTCCCCGTGCAGATTATGTAATTATACAAGTTTAATAGGATACATAATTTGTGGTAAATTAAAATATTTTAAAAATAGGCTGTTTTCTAGAGAAACTCTGTGTGAAAGTAGTGTCTGTAAAGTCAATCACTATATGTATTTAATAGCTGATTATAAAGGCATATTCTTCTGAATTATATTGCACTAGCTTGTCAGATATAAAACGCCTGATTACATTTGTACCATTATTGTTCCTGATCATGCCAGTTCTTATGTACCCTTGAGAAACTATTTGGGATAAAGTCCCATATTTTGAGTGAGCTATCATGATGCAGGAGTTTTAAGTTCTCATGAAGTGCGACTGAGTTATGACGGGCACCTGAGTTCTGCAGCAGCATCGTCAATATAGGAACAACAGTGCAGGTGTGTGTGACTGAGCACGTGTCTGAGCGAGATAATTGTCAACCTCTTGCAAGGCGCTCAGGGAACAAATGGAAAAAATTAAGAAATATTCACTATTGCAGCAACTACCATTTTCAGAAATTGTGAAAAAGAGCAGAGGCCTGAATGAACAAGAACTTGGAATGCACGAGCACCTTCACATTGTATTTTTCACACCTCTGTTATAGTGAGCATGAAGAATAGCAAGTACACATATTTTCTAGGAGTTTGCAGTTCAGTTTGTAAAGTAATGGAAATATTTTCAGTTTCAAAGCTGACAGGTAAAACTGTGAAACATTATTTATATTCCTACTGTAGTTAATAGCTTTATACTGATTTTTCAAATTGTAGATATATGTCATTGGAAACATATGATGGAGCAGGAAAGCTTTTTCAGAGTACTTGTAACGTAGTCTGTACCTCACAGAAAGGCTGGATTAGATTATTGGGAGTGACGAACGGTCCCGGAGGGTAATGCTTGTGTTGATATGACCTTAGATTGCTCTGTTTGGGAAGAACGTTTACCAGCTTCCTGGCCTCTCAGTGTTTAGGTGGTTTTCCTACTGCTATGGTCTGTTCCTGGTAGCTCCATTTTATCCTTGTTTTTATTAAAAAAAAAAAAAAAAGCGAAGTGTCTTCTATAATATTGCAGAATAATTTAGGTCTAGCTCATCTTTTTTTTTTTTTTTTCTTCTTTACTATTTCGAAGCAGATTGTCACAGATAACTGTGCTGGAACCATGCAAATTAGTGTGGAATCTGCAAATGGAGCTGATGGCACCTGTGTAGCGTCACAGTCTAAGAAATAGGCTTGCCGGTGTTCTTTTTTGGAGATGAAACTTAGTTTTTCCTTTATCGCTTGTCACATTGTGGGGCAGTAGTTGTGGAGCTGTTAAAACAATCTAAGTCTTCCAAAGGCTGTGTTCTTTCAGCCAAGAGACACGTGTTTCTTCTTAGGCTTTTGATTTCAAGACTAGTGAGGCCAGCTAGTGGCTCCCTAGGAAAAAGAGAGACCTGGGTTTAGTGAGGAAAGTCTAACGAAGGGTCATGAAGATGATGAGTGGATTAGAGCATCTCCGTGAGAAAAAGCTGAGAGAGCTGGGGACTCTTCAGCGTGGAGAAGGCTAAGGAGGATCTTCTCAATTTGTATGAATATCTGAAGGAAGGGTGCAAAGAGGATGGTGCCCACTGACAGGACAAGAGCCAGTGGGCACAAACAGAAGCACAAGAGGTTTCTCCTCAGTGTCACAAAGCTCTTTCTTAAGTGAGGGTGACTGAGCGCTGGAACAAGTTGCCCTCAGAGGATATATATTCTCCCTTCACCCTTGAAGATACTCAAAAGCTGCCTGACCATAGTCCTGGGCTCATGGGTCTAATCAGCCCCCTCTTGAGTAATGAGGTTGGACTGGATGACCTCTGGAGATCTCTTCCAGCCTCCGTAGTTGTGATTTGTAGTTGGTTATTCCATTTTTTTTTTTCTTTTCTCTTTGAATAGCTAAGAAGTTTTCTAGCATTTGTTATTTAGCAGCAACCTCATCTTCTATTCCAGATCTATTCTTTTGATTCTGGATAGTTTTTTGGAGATAAAGAGAGTGAGTTTTTCAATTGAATATCCTACTCTATGGGACAGAAGCTATCATTTACTTCTAAGAGTTAGACTTTGAAACAGATGAAGTAGGCATCTACTTTCATAATGAGACTCAGTACGGGTACATCCTTTGAGCCTGTGACCCCAGGCTTGTTCTTTCATTTTTTCAGTGAAGACAGACTGCAAGATGACTGTTGTCTTGGCTAAGAGGGTATGAAAGGTGCAAGGTCTTGAATAATTTTCTGTATGTTGTGTTACTTAGTGGCAAAATAACTCCACTGAGTGTTCTGTAGATTTCTGTGTAATGTTTTCAAGTTTCATCTGAACTAGGAATTCAGACTTTTTAAACTAAATGTTCAGATCTGCATGTTCCTTTTGAAGCCTGTATTTCAAGGGTATTTTGGTTTTATTCAGTAGGATGATGTATTTTAGAAGTTGTGGGCTTTTTTTGTTTTTGTTTTTCGTTTTGTTTTTGTTCAGCGTATAGATGCACAGATATGAATTTTCCTACACAAAGATTGTAGGTAGCAGATTATATAAGACCTGTGGCAGAAATGTAAATGTGGATAGCAATTCATGAATGTAGATTATTTTGGCAGCACCTACCAAGAATGTAATTGTTTCAGAACTCTGTGGAGTAGCTATATAGGATTCAATCCACATTTTTATGAAGTGCTATTCTGTAGGTTTCCAACTGTGATGTTATATTTGTAAAGCAGTCCTGTCACCACTCCCTCCAGGACTCTAATTTCAGTCAGGTCATGGCCACAGACAGAGGTAGCTGACTACAATTAAATGTGTATATGGACACATATTTGAAGGAGACAGTAAAAGTAGTCTTTCCAATAGCTAAAACTCCTTTGAGGTATTTGTCTGTACACTGGCAACCATGCCTGTTAATTCAGGAGTCATGTTAATTAGATTGTGGAGATACGAATAATTGTGGAGGGTGGGAGATAAATTCTGTGTGTTTCGAAGTGCTCCAGCACTTAGTTTCCCAGCCCAAGAGGGCAGAGCAGTTGGAGCATCAGAGGAGGTATTATTGACTAAAAATTCTCCAGTTCAGATACTGGGGCCACATATACACCCCACAGGGTGATAGATGTAGCATATAGACGGAACTTGAAAGGATGTGCAATTCTTGATATGCAACATTCCTTTTTAGTTGAGTAATTCCTGAAATAAGATGTGATTTTTGAAAAACCTAATGGATTAATATGGTGGTCCAACTTCTGAAGTCATGAGAGCTTTGTGTTTTGAGATCACTGGCTTTACTCTTTTCTTGTTAGCACAACAACATCTTGCATCTGTTTCCCTCGATAATGACTGTCTTTCTTCAGCAGCTACCCACTCTCTTTTTCCAGTGTAAGCAGATGTTCCCTGTTTTCTGTATTCTGTGTTTTTTCCTCCCTGTTCCAGTGCCCTCCCCAAATAAAAATCTAATTGCTTATTTTCTTTCATTTCCTGCCTGTTAGCCTAGATACTTACTTCACCTGTTCAGATCTTTACATTGATTTTTTTTTCCACAGTGGGCCTTATACTTTTTTATTTTTCTTGTAGGAAATAGGTAATAGCTTTGAGTTTTGTCTTTCTTTTTAAATTTTTCTTTCTACTTTCATAAGTTGCTAAGCAATTAAGGTAAAATTTTCTAGAAGCAGTAGGAGGTATCAGAAATTGCATTGGAAAGTGCAACATTTCCAATAGGGAAGACAAGTAATTTGTATCCTCTGCTTCTTATTGCTGCCAACTACATAAGGATGTGACCTGAATTCTTCTGAAGAAGTATCATGTAAGTTTGCAGTAAATTAGTTTGTTGCATAATTGTATAACTCTACATTAAATTCTTGCACAGGTTCCTAGAGTAAATATATTCTAAGCTTTATACATTTTTCCTTAGGGTTGAAGTGCCTTAAGTATTGCTGAAAGATTGTTCCTATACCCCCATGCATGAAAATTGCAGAGGGAATCAGCCAGTTCATTTGTGGCACATTTACTTTATTTGTATGTTACCCTTAAAATAATGCATGTTTTAACTGCAGATTTTTTTTATGTTTGTGTGTGTGTGTAAACTCTCTGATACGAGACTTGTAATGAATAAATATTGCTTTCGGGTGCTGGAAGAGGCAAACATATTTGTGTTTTTTTCTATTTCAACTCCTATTAGTATTCAGTTAAAGGCTGTCAAGGCAAGTTTAAGTAAATTAATGAATTCAGTTAATTTCACTGTTTTTATTATGACTATTAAGGCAATTATGTTGTTTCCTGTAAAATGGTGATTTGCAAAGTTCCAAGGTAGCCAAAAAGCATTACTGTATTTTTATTATTCAAAGGAGTGAGGCAGGAACATGGTGCAGAAGCTGTGCTAGACATGCCTACTTCTTCTGGTGGACAACTCCAAATGATGCTTTTAAGAATGACTCTTTTGAGTATGTAGGTGATAAATTTGAGAGGTTCATTAAGGTGTGTAACTGCAGGAGAAAACAGTTGTGTGATTGTGAGATTTTAACCCCTGACATGCCCTTCTGGGTTTAGGAGAGACTATTCTTGAAACATAACCAGAAGAAACTGAAGATTTGGTGGCAACCTTCTTTTTATCCAGGAGCTCAAATGTGATTATGTTCCTTTTTCAATATGGAGTACTGAGTTCTTAAAAAAGTGCTTAAGACCTACTACTTTTGCTTCCACGTGAGCAGTGGGCAGAGTGTGTGGGTTTTTTTTCCTGGGACAGGTAGATGCAAACCTTTCTGTTGAATCTGTGCTGGCAAAAAGTTCATGGCCAACTAGTTTTTGTGGCAACAGTGGGGAGAAAGACAAAAGGGGAGCGTTGTGGCTTGTAACCCGTTTGCCAGGATCCTGGGTTTTGGTATTACTTCCACGGACTGCTTTATGCCTTAGCTCAGTAATTTCGTTTTTCAAAATATCAGATTCTTCTCTGCACTCTGGCATGTCCTCAAGAGGAGCATCATGCTGCCTGGCAGGTGTAGAGTGTTAAAAGTGATTTAGGAGATGATTCAAATACCTGTCTCCACCAACTCGGGAGGGACTAGAATCTAGTTCCTTCAACCCCTGTGTGAAATCTTTTAAGTTCTTATCTCTTTGGTAGTATCCTAGACAGCAAAGATTGAAAACCTCAAGAGGTCATTTAATCTGTGACCCAATCCTAAGCAAAATTTATTGTGCTTAGAAAAACATTTTTTTAAGAGTGGCATAGCTCTCAAACATCTCTCTTAAAATTTACAGGAGTCATTTCAACTTAGGGAAGTCTTCTTAATAATTCATGTTACATCTAATTTTGTCAAGAACCATCAGTAAGCCAGAATTTTTTATCCTATGTCTTCCTGACAAGACTTCTCATCTATATCCATCTCCTTTTAAGTCAGTAGGAGATACTTTTAGTATAACATATTTTCTACTCTCAAATATTTCAAGTATATATAACTTGATTTGGAACAATCACGCTGTAAAAGCTTGGAAAGTAATATCATTTGTAAAATAGTATAGAGAATTAGATAAACAACAGGAATATGTTGGGTGAATAATATTTGGCAGTGAAAATTTGTGCTGAGAGTGGGGAGGGTGAGAGGGAAGAAAGAAAGAAAAAGAAAAAAGGAAGAAAAGAAAAAAGGACACCGAGATTGGGTTTAAATAAAGATTGTGTGGTTTTAGTCTTTTTGTTTGTTTGCACAGTAGTTGGAATGGTTCCTGTTAATACATTATCAAGCCAATGCTGTTATTTTAGGTGAAATTCTTATGACATTGTGTGAATAATAAGAAATAAATTCAGCTTACATAATGGATTTGGGAGATCCTATTTGTATGAATTATTTTCTTAAAAGGAAGTGTAAGCTGAAATTTCCAGCAATGCTAATATACATCTATATAACCACTTTGTGGTATTTTAAAATAAGGTGTTTTCATCATATATTTAAAAATACATCTTTTTGGAGGAGATAAGGAAAACAGGTATATATTCCTTTATATTCTTATGTAATGTTAATTTTTTAATGTGCTAGAGGTCGTAGATAATTTTGGTGCATAAATTTAGGTACAAGTAGTCACAAAAATACTTAAATTTTGAGTTGGTTCTTTCTTGCTCGATGGTGAGACATATTAATGAATTTTCTTTAAGATTTGTTATTGTCAAAATCCAATTCGGAATGCTAATCTGGCCAGGCTGACTGAAATGTGTTGCATGATGTTTTAAATAATGACTTTAATGACCTCAATACATTCACACAATTAACATTAGCATGTTTGTTCAGTTCTATATATTTTTTTAACAAAAAGTTGTTGTAGAAGGCTAACATGCTGACAAATTTGTCTTGAAGAGGAATAATTTTGGAAATAAAAGAATGCAAAACTTGTATTGTTTTTTGTGTCTGTGTGTTCTGTGATATGTTCTTTTCTTTGTGAATTGACTGTGCTCAGTAGCCAATATGTTTTCTCTAAATATTAAGAGTTAACAGTGATTGTACTTGTGTTTGTTTTGGCAGTAAAAAAAGAAGAGGAGGATTTTGAAGAAAAGAAATCCATTAAGAAACGAATCAAAGAATTAAAAGTTTTGGACCCAAAGATTGCACAGAACCTGTGTAAGTAGATTTTATTTGTATGACAAAGTAAGGTTGTATATTTGTTCTATAAAAATGTTGTTCTTTCTTGCCTGACTGCTTAGTAAACAATTTTTTTAACTAAGGTGTTTGAGAATATGTGCCTATGTATTAAGCCCGAGCATGTGAGTTGATAGAACTGAAACATGTTTAAAAAGACTCAGAAAATGGTTAAAGGTTTTCCCTTGGCTGAGATTATTCTCTTCTGTATGTACTGAAGTGCAAGCATAGAGCTGTATGTCTAATTATTTAGCCATATTTTCAACAATACTGTCTGCCCCCTCAGCAAAGAAGACAATAATATCTACAAGATGTCTTTGTATGGTATTTGTTAACTTGTAGATGTTATAGCCTGTTTGATTGGTGCTTTTTAAGTAGAAAAAGAGATTATTGTTGTCTTGCTTTCTTCATTATGTGTTTTAGCAATTTTCCTTGGCTCTTTCCGAGTGCCTTATGAGGAAATCAGAATGATGATATTGGAAGTAGACGAAACACAGCTGTCAGAATCCATGATTCAGGTAAGGAGAATGACACTTCAGATCCTAATATTTCAGGGTAAGCTTCTCATTAAACAGAAATCTGTAGCTAAAAAGCTTCTTAACATAAACTTTTTGGTTATTAAATCAATGCAAAAATATTTTTTTCCTCTCTGCACTGTACATTTTTTTATATTTGTAATGCTAATTTCTTTATGAAAAGAGCTGAATTTATATTGTCTATTTTCTGCATTTATATTGTCCACACCTAAATTGAGATTTTTCTGTAGTATATTTTCAATAGCATATTGTACTCTGATTCTTCATGAGTAACTAATTTTTTGGTTTAATTTATTTCTATCTCTATCTCATTTGCACGAACATGGTCAAAAACTAGGTGGAAAAAGGTTTAATTTGGGATTTTTAAATTTTTTTTTGATCTCTTTGATGGTTTTTTCTTCTCCTGTCCTGTTAGAGTTTATACAATCCAGAATCTTGCCTTCCACCCACAGTGACCACTTTTCTTTCCTGAAATTTATTTGGATTATGCTTTTGCTTTCTGTATTTTTTTATTCAAAGCACAAAATCAGTGTGATTCTGTGTAGAGACAAAAGAAACTGGAAGTTCTTTTGTGTTCTTATATGCACAATGTTATATAGAGGTGGTAAGATTAAGAATGACATAAAATAATTTATATACTAATACTTCATTATTGAACCATGGGAAAAATAATTTGGGAGAGATATCTGCAGGTCAATTTGAACCAAGCCCTTACTCAAAGCCAAGTCAACTAGAGCTGGTCGCTCAGGGCCTTTTCAAGAATCATAGAATGGCCTGAGCTGGAAGGCACCTTAGAGATCATTTAATCCAACCTCCCTGTCATGGGCAGGGACGCCACCTCTCGACTAGATCAGGCAACAGTATCTCCAAGGCTGGAGACTCCATAGTCTTCCTTGACACCTTTTCCAATGTTAAACTACCCTTGTGGTGAAAAACCTTTTCTTCTCTAACTGGATTTTTTATTTTAGCAACTTGTGACCTTGGACTTCTGCCCTACACCTCCAAGAGGAACCCAATTGCATCTTTTCTGTACCCTCCAACTGGATGCCTTAAGACCATGTTAAGCTCCCCTGAGGCTTGTTTTCTTACAGTTCAACAAACCCACTTCTCTCAACCTCTCCTTGCCTGTCGTGTGCCGTGTACCCTTGTCACCTTGATGGACATCCGTTAGATTTGCAAAGAAACGTCTTTAGATCAAGATTGTCTGTATTTTGGGCAGAACTACATACTCTGCTGTACTTCAGATTATTGCTAGTATGGCTCATAAATGTCAAACCATGATTATTAATCTACTAGAAATGTGGCATAGGTTTCAGTTATGGAGAATTTAGACAACTCATCTCTACAGCAAACCTGACAGTGCCTAAAGACGTGGGTAGCAGTCACTGCTGAAATGTCCAAGAAAGATCAAGTAGATTTTTTTTTAAGAAACATAGTCTTTTTGCCAGAGATGTTGATTAGTGGAGAAATAAATACAGGCAATAGTCATAAAATGAGTTGTAACATTCAGGCTCCTTGAGATTCAAATGTGTGACTTATACTGCAACACGTAGCAATTTGCATTCAAAGCTCAAAACAGGACAAATTTATATTTATGTGCTCTTTTTACAATATAAATTTCACCATAGTGGTACATCAAAATAAGGTCCTACTGAGGAGATTGTACCAGGTTCAGTGTGATCCTTTTCTTCCCATGTGTGGTTTGGTCCTTGTTTCTTGTCGCTTGTATTTCAAAGAGCTTTAAACTCTGTTGAGCTATTTGGACTTCACTTTCCTTAGAATGAGATGTTTCTTCTAAGAAATATTTGAAAGAACAAACATGAGCCGTCATCTCTGGTGACAGTGTATGTAATGATTGTATAATTCTCTTTATTTTGTTCAATGATGCAGTTAATATTGGCACTGAAACTATTTCTTAAAGGTTATTAAAATGAACACGGCAATTTAAACCTCTAAGCTGTTCGTTTGTTCTAGTTCACACTTATGTCACTATTTCTTTTTCAAGTTTTTCTTCATGCTCAGAAAGGAGTGTGATGTGTATCTTTGTTTTATCTGCAATTAGAGTAGATGTTCTTTAAGACAGCATGAAAAGCTGAGAGATGAAATATGCTATGCTATTATGTTCAGCTTGGACTATGCCTCACGTAGTCCATGCTTGCTTTGAGACTATCATGCAATTTGACCTTAGCATTGTTAATGAAATTAGGTTCTCAAGAATAGGATGAAGTGACCTGAATATACTAAATCTATGAAAAACTGTCATCTTGGTAATTTCTATACATATTATTTAAAGAAGGCAAATTTTTTTTTTTTTGTATCTAGGTTCTGAGGAGAGAGACTTTCAAACTAGTAATGGGTAGTTAATTAATGGCATACTTCTATGTGAACATGTGGTAAATATTCCATCAGTTGCAATAATCTAAGGAAAACTTTACTGTCATTGCAAATTGTTTACTTTTTCCCTCTCCCTTTTTAAATTTCTTTTGTGGACTGTTATTTCTGTTTGAATGGTATATACTTTGGCTTAAAGAATGCCTACTTTTCTTTATATTTAAACCAGTTTGCACAACCTAGCCACGCTTTATTCTCTATACAGTAGACATGGTTAGCAGCAATTGGAGACACCGTGCTGGTAATCTGGTGGCTTTTTAATTGCTATTAACAGTAGAGTATATTGAAAGCCACTGTATCCAGTAACCTCTCTATAGAGAGTTCTTGCCATTGGAATTGAGTCTAAAGTATTTTTGACAGCATTTGAGTCTTTTTGTGTTTGCATTTGGAGTAGAGGAAACACTTTCATTTAAGAAAAGGATAAGAAAAACTAAAGAGCCAAATGTGAGGTGAGGAATAATGTCCTACAAGAGGACAGTGATGTTAGCAGCTGCTGCGACTGAGTGAACATCACTGTAGTAGAATACAAGCAAAAATGCTCACAAGTATCTTGTATGAACACAGTCATATATATATATAACAAGGCATACTGTTAGAGGGTGACTGGTCCCACATACTGTAGATTTTAAGCATATAATGATTCAAAAGTATAAATTGTAATTTTTTTTTTCCAAAGGGATTACTCGCAGGCCAAAATCAAATGGAAAATTCAGTAGAACTTAGGTTCTAAAATTACTTCCTAAGTTTGGATATAATAATTTTCATCCAATGGTTTCATCTAAATTTCTTGTTTCTAGGTAGGAGAGTCATGTAATAACTTTGAAAAAGGGACTATCTGAGTTTAAACTTGAAAAAGCACTTAAGACACCTGCCTTCCTTTGGAAGTGGTGGAATTATGTGCCTCATTACTTTCAAAATTTTGTATCCGTTTCACATATACTTTGGCAACTGAATAAATTTAACTGTCCAGATGAATGTCGCTTTCTACCTTTTAAAACCTTCACAACTATGGGACATGCTATGGAAAAGTAGTCCTGTGTATTTCATGATTCTGAGAAGAGCAAAAGCATACATAGGTTTGCAAGCGTATGGCTATTTTTATTTATTTACATAAACTACCTTATATATTACGATATTAGATATTATTTCTAGATATTAGATATTATTTCTAGAAATTCTTGCCTTCATCAATTATAATTTTTTGTCTAGCTTTAAATGTTGTACAGCATGTCTAATGTTACAGTTTCGGAAGTTGAGAACGTGTCCTTAATCCTACTCCTATTATGCTTAAGAAGTAAAACGCATCCTCGTCCCCCTCCCACTTTTTTATGCTTTCTCAAGAAGAATTAAATCTAGTTCTGAAAGATGTAAAATCTCCAAAAGTCGTGTTGTAACCCAAATAGTCTTTGACTAATTATTGGAAAGTTTCTTGTGACTTAGTCGAAATTGTTTTTCCTGCTTATTCTGTTTGATATTCAAAATGTGTTTCATCTTCAGCAGTTCAAAAGCTTTATCTGAACACCATAAAGCTGCTTTGATATCAGCTGCTCCTTCAATTTTTTTATTTTTTTTTTCCTGATGCTCAATATAGAAAACATTCATACAGCGCTTGTCTATTTGTCTTTCAAAAAAGTTTTGTAGTCAGTTTTTCTACCTGTGAAAATTATTTTGGCATCAAACAATAACAGTTTAATCTCAGTAAAGATTAAGGAATTGTAGTAAATTTAGAGCTTATTATATGGATGTTGTATATCAACACAAGAAATAAATGGAATGTCTAATTATTTTTTTTTTTACACTCTGTGCCCTTTCATTTTGCTCAGTGTTACTGGTTTAGTGCTGGAAATTATCTATAATTAATAAATATATTATTTTTTCAGAAATATTTTATGAATGTAATAGTATTAAGCATATATATGACTTGTGTCATAAATTCTTTATGCTAAAGGTCAGTCTGACCATGTACAAGTCAAGCTCCATAAAATTTAATTTACGTTATTTTTTTAAGCATCGTCATTTATGCCTTTTTAATGGTTCTTATTTTTTCCTGACAAAAATCTTTGTTTGAGTATGAACACTCTGCTGAAGCAGTCCACTCTATCCTTTACTCTTCCTTTGCTTCTAAATCTAACTTTTCTTGTTTGCTGACTTTACTTTCTTGATTAAGTACTTGGTCTGTACTTTGCATTTGAAAAAGTATTGTGAAACAAATTACTAATCGTTGTCCTTAGAAACAAAGTAGGGCTTCACTTACTAAACCAAAACAGTGATAAAGAACCATCCAGTTCTTTTTACCCATTGGAAAAAAGGTTTGATAAATGCTAAACTACCACAAAATGACAACTGTTATGAATGCTAAGAGATTGAGTTATAAAAATATAAAAGTAATTGTAAGACACAATATTCAGGCTGCTTTAAAAAAAACTTAATCTGTTCTTTAGTTGCAAATCTAATATTTTTATTCTTTAACAAGAGGAACATCTGTATTGCAACCCAAGTGTGCTATTACAGCTGAACAAACACCTGGCGCTGGCTTTGAACTAGATAATGAAGGTTCTGAAGATAGGATGGAGCCACTGAGATAACTACAGGCTTAGGGATGTTTTGGGGATACTAGTTAAAGAGTTGAACTCTTTTCTTAGCTTAGGGAAGTGTGTTAAGCAAAGCACGGCTCTGACTTTTTATCTCTGAGAGAAAATTTGTATAGCCTAACTAGCTGAATTAGGATCTTTTGTGGATAAAATTAGGACTCTTTTTTTTTTTTTTTTTTTTTTTTGGAGATCCTGTTCACCAACTTAAGTAAGTTCTATTCTCTTGATGATATTCTGAATTCCTACTTCTGGCAAGTTCTCAAGTTTAGTGGGTAATGGATTCAAATGTTGTTGTTTTGAAATACTAGAAAATAAATTATCCATTTTCAAATACATTTTCTCTAGAATTAACAATTCTTGCCATTCTTTAGATGGATATGTTACACTTGAAATTCTTATTCTATTTGCTTCTTAGCGTTCTGTTTGCGTAGTCAAGCATATTCCTTCTTTAAAAATGACATTTAGAAAAAGACTTACAGACCCGTTTGTAGAATCTGTAAAAGATTCTAGTTAGCAGTACTGAATCACTTGCTTTTTACACTGTTATGTTAATTTGTGTGCTGCCTATTTACATTCTACTGCCTGCAAGGATGAGTACTGTCTTTGGAATATATGGTAATAATACATAATGTAATGCCATTTCCTACAGTAACACAAGCAACAGAATCTGAGATTTTTAAGTCTATTTTATTCTTCTTTGACAGAATTTGATAAAACATCTTCCTGAACAAGAACAATTGAATGAATTGTACAAGTTCAAGAGCGAGTATAATAATTTGTCTGAGCCAGAACAGTTTGGAATTGTGGTGAGTTGTGTTTTGTTGTCACTTTTATTTTGTTTCCTGATATACATTTTTAGTGTAATATTACAGAAACAATTGCAGTTGCTTCTTCCTAAATGTGAAGAGGTTCCACACTGGGAGAAGAGTACAAGTGCTGCCTTTTATTTGGATTTTAGTGGGCATAGCCATGGAAGTGGAAGGCCTGATTTTTTGAATATTGCTTTTGGAATGAATTGGGATTCTCTGTCTTTAAAAAGTAATTTAGTTTATGGAAAAGATATACATCAGTGGTATTTTCTCTGGCAAAGTTTCACTGTAACATGCAGAGCTATTTTTGGATTTTTGTAGCTGAAGTATTTTGGGTTTACTTTTGTTTGGGTTAATAAATCTTAACTTTTTCAGTGACATTTTCTACACTGATTTTTTCTTCCTATTCTCCATATAAATGAGAATAAATACTAACCTGTTTTGCCTCCTTCTTCCTGTGTTTTGTAGTGTGTTCTGTCAAGAGTACTCGTAATCACTTTTTTCATTCCCAGTGGGAAGATAGGTTTATAATAGTTTCCATGTTGACTTAAGAAAGGAAGATTGGAAGAGAAATATTCTGCTTCAGTGCTGGCCGTTGATGTTTTTTGTGGATATTAGTTTGGATATAATTTCTTTATAACCCATAATTCATAATTGTTAATGTTTTCATCCAGACAAATGCAGAAAAAGGCTATTTTTTTTTTTCTCCTGGGTGTGTATATCTATGTAAGTCGTTGATTTTTATTTTTGCTTGTCCACTCCTAGCATTTCAGGCTAAGATGGTCATTGTTGACTTCACCTGAGAGGGTTTCCCCATGGAGGAAATAATTCTTTTAGTTGTGTCTCTGGGCTTCAGTTGGTAGTTATCTACGTGGGTATTAAATACCTGTACTTAAATATTGGAATGGCTGGAGTACAGGTGTCGGGCTATAAGAGCAGCGATCGCTCTTGTGAGTCAACTGAAGAATGTTGGTTTGGTGAGGAAACAGCCCTGCGATGAACCAGTGCCTTTCACAGATGTGACATAGATGGTCATCTTTGAGTATAGCTCCTTGTAAAAGAAAACTAGTTCTGAATTCAGTGGTGCTTTTGCTGAAAAGTGTTGCCATGTTAATTTTCAGTCTGTCTTTAAGCAGAGTAGCAGTCGCTGTGAATCTAATGTAATGCTGGTTTCTGTGTTCTGAGGAGTCTTCTAACAACATTCTGGGAACAAGAGAAAAAAAAAGAAAAGGACCACCACTGCTGTTTTTAACACTTTTATTTGCAAAGATTTTCATATACAGCTTTCTGATTGAAACCAAATTATCCATTTCTCTTGGTCCAAATTTCTTAGTTACAAGTAGCTAATGACATTTTTAGCTTTTTATTTCACACTGAGGTTTTATCAGGCGTTCAAGGAAACTATTTATAACTCATCCCTATCTTAACCTTACTTAACTCAATTAAATTCTCACTACTTATCCTAAAAGATCCTTTAAAAGAAGTATCCTCCCTGAAAAAAAAAAATCCAGTCAAAATATTTCATTATTTTCTGAGATGTAAAACTAATGCTTTCAGCACCTCTGCTTGTGAAGAGCACAAAAGGTCTGAAGTCAGAGAAATTACTACTTTTTCACTTGTTTTGTTATAGTATTTACTTATTCAATTCAGAAATCAACAGTAGCTCACAAAGGTGGGTTTCAGAACAGTAAGGTTGAGGTTTCCATTCAGCCTAGTTTGCAGAGCTTTAGAAAGAGAGAAACAGGTTAGCAGTTAAATCTCACTTGACCAGCAGAATTTAACCTTTTGCTGGTGGGAATTGGGAGGAGGCTGTGATAATGTTTATTATGTTTGAGTCAGTTCACCAGGTGGAAATTTTGGTTTAAATATGTAATTTTATGAATACATGTTTCTACTTACTTGGTTCTGGTAATTTATGTAAAGTGTAGATGCATCAATGTATTAATGTCCTTTTCAATAAAAGTAAAACCACAGCCACAGCAAAGAAGCCCACCAAGCCTCTAAGAGCCACTTTAATAATTTAAAAAAAATAATTTACATTGACTTAGGTTGTGCCTTTTGACTTGCCAAATTCTCTTTAAATTTTCCGCAGTTCTAGGCTTTGAAAATTTCTGTTTTCTCACTTGCACATTATTTCCCTTTCTTGAACGTGGACTTACACGTATAGTAGGCGTCTTTGGGATACATAGGCAGGTCTATGGTATGGGAGACTTCCTATCCGATGTAAGAGTTAGCTACTTCTTCTCATCTTCCGTCCAGGAATTTCTTCAAATCCTGTAAGGTGAAACAGCTGTGTTAGAGTCTCCAAATTTCTTCCTTGTTCTCAGAATAAGTCTTCATCTTAAATATTATTAAAAATTCTACTGAAATTGGAAATCAAATGTACTGGGTTTTGTCTGGATTCTCACGTGTTCAAAATTTAAGTAATATTTTGTAATATTTATGTTTCTGAAGAATGTTTCTTCATCGGCCCAGATCTCAATGAGACAGGTGGTGCCCTAGGAGTGAAATTTCCTTATATAATGATTAAAAGCTGTTGGTAGAGTTTCTGGCTTATTTGATCTAGAAGTTGAAATGTTTGGAAGGGAATTGTTAAAGGACAAAAGGAAATGGTGGGGGGACACACGGGACATGGCCTGGTTAGGAAGAGTGAATATGATAAAACAAAACAATCTCTTGCATTTTTGCCTCCACCATATTCTTTTAATATAAATCTGGCTGACCCAGATATTTAGATGACACTGATAAGCAACACAAGAAAAGAGGAGAAAGTTAGTCGTGGAATATTTTAGAAAGACTTTGTCAAGACTATATTTTTTCTTGTCTTGTGCTGTTTGTTGCTAAGTCTTTCTGCACTTCTTAGAATTGCACCTTCTTTATATAAACACTTTTAGATTTTGTGTTTTAAGTTTTATGTAAGTATCAAACATCATTTTTTATTTAAAAAAATAATTTAAAAAGTGGAGTCTATTCTGGAATTGAGGTCTATAAATGCTGCACTTTTGTTCAATAATATTAAAGTTCATGAGTTCCAGAAAATTTAATGTTAGAAAACCGAAAGGGTAGATTAATATATATCATATATTCATATATATCAATCTTTCTGAGAAAAGTCTTAAGTGTCTTGTGTGAAATAAAATAGCCTGAACATGATATTTCTCCCTGGTAACCTTCTTTCAAACTGTGTCTGCCAGCATGGCAGAGATAAACACATACCTAAACTTCAGCAGCTTTGTTGGAGTCTTATCTTACTGTGGCAAAATGTCACTAAATATGAATTTACACCAGTAAATTTGACCATGGACTGGACTAGCTGAGGAGCAGACATATATTTGACCATGCAAAATCATTCCAGCAGTAATATATATGTAACTGGCTAAGTGGGGAAATACTTACACAGGACAATTGCCTGAAGAGTTACGCATTTTGCTTAAGTTACTGAAATACAAAGTAGCAAACATTTTTTACTTTATTATGAAGAGTAAATTTCAATTCAAAACAAGATATTTAAAAATTAATTCCACATAGGTTAAAGTTTGCTTTGCTGGTTTTATTTATTATTTGAGCCTTACCCAACTGACAAGTCTGTGTTTTACTCCTAAAAAATGTCAGACTTGCTATAACTGGACAAACTAAGAACAGTAATAAATCTGAAATTTAGTGTGTCAACATTTTCCAGTTGATCGGGAGCCCTCTAATAATAAGTATACCATGTCTTCTGGAAAGAAACTTCCTTTATGGGGAAAAAAGTGATTATTTTTTAGTTTTTGCTATCATCAGTCCATCATAACAAGTGTTACTTTGTGTTTTAAAGAATATTCTCTAGTTTTAATTATTTCAGAAAGAGTCCTGTAATATTAGAACATTTACTGGCTGTGAGTTTAATAATATATCATCATCTTTGTAATTCTAACAGTATCCTCTATACTGATTAGTTTTTTCTGAAAAGGTACTTTGGTTGGCAAGCAAAAAGATGTCTGCTTAGTAACCAGGGCACCCTCCTGCTATCAGTATTCTGTGTATTCTGTGGTCTAACTGTCTTCTGCTGCGTGTATTGTTACACGTAAGAATATTTCTGAACACACTCGTACACATTGGTGTTGCTTAGTTGAGTCACATTAATCCTTTAGCTACTCCCCTTTCGGAAGCACCTATGTGTTATTTTGTAAATGAGGATGTATTTTAAAACACACCTGCAAGCTAATTAACAGTTTTCTTAAATCTTCAGAAAGTTTAATTTTATTCCACTGTTCCTTTGCTCTGTTTTCTGAATTTGACAGTATTCGAGTTTTAATAAATTTGGAATAATAGAATCATAGAATGTTCGGTGTTGGAAGGGTCCTCTAGAGGTCATCCAGTCCAACCCCCTGCCAAAGCAGGCTCCCCTAGGGCAGCCACACAGGAACGCATCCAGGTGGGTTTTGAAAGTCTCCAGGGAAGGAGACTCCACAACCTCTCTGGGCAGCCTGTTCAAGCGCTCTCTCACCCCCACAGTAAAGAAGTTTCTCCTCATGCTGAGGTGGAACTTCCATGTTCTAAGTTAAACCCATTATTCCTTGTTCTGTTAGTGGGCACCACTGAGAAGAGATTGTCCCCTTCCTCTTGACACCCACCCCTCGGGTATTTCTATACGTTAATAAGGTCCCCTCTCAGCCGTCTCCTTTCAAGGCTAAACAGCCCCAGTTCTCTCAATCTCTCTTCATAGAAGAGATAATCAAGTCCTTTCGTCATCCTCGTAGCTCTCCATTGGACTCTCTCCAGTAAGTCCCTGTTTCTTCTGAATTGGGGAGCCCAAAACTGGACACAATATTCCAGATGTGGTCTCACCAGGGCAGAGTAGAGGGGGAGGAGAACTTCCCTAGACCTGCTGGACACACTTTTCTTAATGCACCCCAGGATCCCACTGGCCCTCTTGGCCACAAGGGCACGTTGCTGTCACATGGACATCGTACTGCCCACTAGGACTCCCAGGTCTTTCTCCGTGGAGCTACTTTCCAGCAGGACATCCCCTAATCTGTCCCAGTGCCTGGTGAATGATCTGGGTAAGACATTGATTGACTAGTGCTGTTTGACAAGTTGCAGTGCTATTTGTAGATGTTTTTAACTGTTAATTATTTCTTTCAGATTTACCTATTAATTTTGATCAGACTGTCAGTCTGATGAGAAGAGCTAGACTAGTAGCACTGTAGGTCAAGTTTTGCTGAATGTGGCTCAGCTGATTTTATAAATTTGTCTTAAAAATTTGAACAATGTGATAACTCAGAGAAGTGTTGCATTAAATTTAAGAATTCTTTTGTCTCAAGTTAGTAGAGTTTCTTTTCTGAAGGAACAACCAAATTCCCACTGAACAGTGCAAAGCATTATAAAAACCCTACAACAAAACAGACCACAAACAAAATCAAGCTCCATCACCAGGCACGATTTTTCTAGTGCCATGCCTTCTGTGCGTGTGGGAGAGCTGACTTCAGAGAATAAGCTCCAGTCAATTTTGAGCAGGAAACATTTTTCATTTCTCTTGAAGGAGGGAGGTTTTTAATAAGTCACTTTTTATGCCCATTGAATAGGGAATCTTATGCATTTGGTTTTCCTCAACGTTCTTCCATCAGAACTTGCCAAGAGTTCTTGTAGTTTTCATTTCATTGTGCTTGAGAAGCAGGATGAGAACTTATACTCATTTCTTTTAAGAATCACTGTTGACACAAATATGAATGTTCTTAGTAAAGCTCATTTTTATTTGTTTGTTTTCTTAAAATTGTTTTATGCCTCATTTTTTGTTACTCTTTTGAGGAGAATCAAACTTAAACATGCAATACAAAACTCCTGTTTATTTTTTATGTGAGTGGATTTTCTGGTTTTGGTATTTCTGAAAATTCAGAGATCCCTTGTTACTTTGCCCTAAAATTGTCGTTAAGGGACCAACTGAACTAGTTCGCTCCCAAGGAAGAACTTAAGTAGTGAATAAAATGACAATTACTTCTTGTGTGATCAAATTGTAATGGAAACTTTCTTTTCTATTTCTGGCTTTGAATTCAAGATCAAATTTTGTTCTCTGAAAGAAGCATTTAGAAACTTTATGCGATATTGATGTCTGTGTCTCTTACAGTATTGTATGGTTTATTTCAGCTGAAGTTAGTTAACTGTTGTTGGCTTAAAGATATTGAGGGAATGACTCTTCATGAGCGTGACTGGTGGTTTTGTGGTTTGTTTTTTTTTCTTTGAAAGTGACTCTATGGGTTGCTTTTTTGGCTTCTGCAGTTACCTTCCTCTTCTTAAGTTATTTTGCACTTTTATACTTTCCATTCATTCAGCGTTAAGTATAAAATAAATCCTGTATTACCTTTATCTTCTCTTCCAGACTTTTGGTTTTCTTTAGATGAACTACTTCATTTTCTCATATATTCATTCCCTCACTTACTCCAGGCTGATGACTCAGAACATAGATAGGATCACCTATTACTATGGAGTTTGGTTTTTGATGTTTATTTTCTTTGGCTTATGCACATCCATGAAGTATTTTATGAAAACTATATTAAATCTGTTTATCTGAAGCACTTTAAAATAGCTTTGTAGTATTATCTGAAGTTAATGTTGTCTTGAATGCTGTATTTTGTTACTCAAATTCTTGATGAAGTATGCTTGTGCTTGCTGAAATTTAAATTTTCAATTGCATTTTGTTTTACTACAGTTCTTGTACTTGATTGAATGGTTGTGTGGCAGCCTTGCTGCTGAGGACAGGTGTATATTTGGCTTTTATCTGCAACAAACCCCAACATATTTGTCATCAGCAATGGAGCTTTGCATTTCAGATATATTTCTCTAAAGGCTTTTGCTCTTATGTTATATAATCCAGCCATAGAAAATTTCATTGTGCATAAGGTATACAGTATAGCTGTTTTCTTTGAGCTTTCTGCATAAGAGATGTTAAAGCTGCTGAAATACGGAACTATTTTGCTAAATTTTATCGAGCAAAGAAGAAATGGAGTTCTTGAAGTGTATGCTGATTAAATATCTTTCTACTGCACAAACAAGATGACAAAACACTGGAGAACTGTTGTGTTCCTCTTTGAATTTGCCTGTGTTTCTTCCTTTTTTTGGTTCTCACAGTCAAGGAGGGAATTGGAAATGACTGGCAAGGTTTTCAATATTCCAAGTCTATGATAATTATACACATATCAAGGATGTTCTAAGTTTTTTGAGTATTCTAGTGAAAGAAGAGTTAAAATCACAGGAATAAAAATTTAGAAAAAAATGTTGGGATGTCAAGCAGTAGTTTAGATTTTATTTTTTTTTGGTGAAAAATAAAGCTTTAACCGAATGGTGATTTATCCCGATTTAACAAGTTTTCTGTGAAATACTGGACAATTTCCTGCCAGAATTTGAAGAGCTTCTCATATCTACTTGCACAGAATCATATTGTTCCCTGTTCTAGCTCTTACTTGGTCGTCTCGAGTTTCAGCTTCCTTCTGACTTGAATGGCTTCATCAAGGTGGCCCAACACAATGTCTGTCTTAAACGCTGATCACTATGCAATAGGTGGCCAGTTACAGCTGAGACAGAAACCAATATGCATAGCTGTTTTAGCTGCGTGGTTCCTTGTTTTTTGTTTTCTTGTGTGGTTTTTCCCTCTCTTAGTATAAATCTCAGGGTATTGTGCAGCTTTCCAAGAGCAACAGGACCTTCCTCTGGCTACATGAGCTAAGATGGCACTGCAGAGGGATCTGGACAGGCTGGATCAGTGGACTGAGGCCAACAGGATGAAGTTCAACAAGACCAAGTTCAGGGTCCTGCACTTTGGCCACAAAAAAACCCTGCGGTGCTACAGGCTGGGGGAGGAGTGGCTGGAGAGCAGCCCAGCAGAGAGGGACCTGGGAATACTGGTTGACAACCGGTTGAACAGGAGCCAGCAGTGTGCCCAGGTGGCTCGAAAGGCCAATGGCATCCTGGCTTGTGTCAGGAACAGTGTGACCAGCAGGAGCAGGGATGTGGTTCTGCCCCTCTGCTCAGCACTGGTGAGGCCTCACCTCAAGCCCTGTGTGCAGGGCTGGGCCCCTCACTGCAAGAAAGACCTTGAGGGGCTGGAGTGGGTCCAGAGGAGAGCGACAAGGCTGGGGAAGGGACTGGAGGGAAAGTTCTATGCGGAGAGGCTGAGGGAGCTGGGGGTGTTTAGCCTGGAGAAGAGGAGACTCAGGGGGGACCTTATCAGTCTCTACAACCGCCTGAAGGGAGGGTGTAGTCAGGGGGTCGGGCTCTTCTCCTGGGCAAGCAATGACAGGACGAGAGGGCACGGCCTGAAACTGCATCAGGGAAGGTTTAGGCTGGATCTCAGGAAGCACTTCCTCACAGAGAGGGTGCTCAGGGACTGGGATGCACTGGCCAGGGGAGGGGTGGGGGCCCCCGAGGTGTTTAAGGAGAGGCTGGATGTGGCACTCAGTGCCAGGGTCTGTCGAATGTGGTGGTGTTGGGTCATAGGCTGGACTTGATGATCTCAGAGGTCTTTTCTAGCCTTAACAAATCTGTGATTCTGTAACTTGGCTCTATTACAAGTGTGTTTTCTCTTTATACTCTACGCACTGACAGTGTTCTGGCCTGTGTCCACTGTTGACTCACCTGGGGACAGCCCTGGTTTTCTTTTTTCTTGCTTAGGTCATCTAAAGCCTCTGTGTGCCAAGTGAAGATGCTGATAACTGAAGAAAAAATAATGTTCACTTAGATATTCTCTTGAGAGAAGCCTAAAAGGAGAAACACTACAGTGGGTAATCTTAGGCGTACAACCCAGGTAAAATAAAGGGATTTGGAGCAGGGAGGTGCAGTTTGCCTTCATGGTAAAAGAAATAAGAGATGACAAAATAAAAGTATGAGTGTGTTGAAGAAAGCAGCAGCTAAAAGTTTCTACATCATAGAACCATAGAATGAGTTGGTTGGAAGGGATCTTTAAAAGTCACCTTTTAAAAGGGATCTACTAAAAGTCACCGCCGTGCAGTAAGCAGAGACATCTTTAGATCTGGTTGCTCAGAGCCCCATCAAGCCTGACCTTGAATGCCTTCAGGGATGCCACCATCTCTTTGGGCATTTCTTCCAGTGAAGAACTTCTTCCTAAAGTCTAATCTACACTGCTCTAGTTTAAAACCACTGCCTCTCATCCTGTCACTACACATCCTTGTGAACAGTCCCTACCGGGTTTCCTCTAGGCCCCTTCAGGTACTGGAAGGCTCCTATAAGGTCTCCCCAGAGCCTTCTCATCTCCAGGCTGAACAACCCCAACTCCCTCAGCCTGTCTTCATAGTAGAGGAGCTCCCAGCCCTCTGACCATTTTTGTTGCCCTCATCTGGACCCGCTCCAACAAGTCCATGTCCTTCTTCTCTTGAGATCAGCTGGTTTATTGGGAAATATGCCTTGTAGGGTAGTTCTTCAACAAGAATGCTTATGAATCGTTTGTAATGACGGAGTGTCTTGTAAATTAACAGGCAATCCAAATTAAATGCTATTCTGAGCTTTTGAAAGTAAGAACAAAAAGAAGTAATAGAGATCACTTGCTCAAATACAGCTTAATTAAGAATGTGATCCATTAATGCAGTGATACTAATTTAAAGCAAGCAAGGTTAGGGCCTTTTAAGAAATATACTGTGAAAAAAGAATTAATACATGCTTATTTGAGAGACAGCTGGCGAGTTGAAAAATAAACTATTGTTCATTTTAATTGTTTTAAATAAAACTATAATAGATATGTGTGAGTCAACATTTGTTCAGTGCTTTTTGAATATAAAAGATTCAAGTACTAGAGATTATTGCCTATTATTTTTTGTTTGTATTAATTAGATCCGAGTTTCAGGTTTTCTGCTGAGATATTAAAATTGTAAGGGTCACGAAGCAACTGATAAGGGCATCTTATTGCTTGCTTGTTTGAAGTACACTTTCTGAACTTTTTTCTAATTTGAAGGATAAATGCAAAAGAGAAGTTTACAGTAACCAAATCTTTTAAGTTTCAGAATAGCATGGAAAAATGATTATAGAAACAAACCTCTCAGTGTAGGATTTTATGGAATAGCCACTTTTACTTACAAAAAATTGATGTAAATTCATTTTTATCTGCTCAGTCCTTTACAGATTTAGCTCACTTGTCCTATCATATCCACATTCTTCTGACTACCATTTATTTTTAAGATGACCTTTCTGATCAAAATAAATATTTGCACCTAGGATGTCATATCACAAATCTCAATTAAAGCCTAGTTTGTAGCATGATTATCTGATATCTGCTTTTATTAAGCAAGCCATCTGGAAATTTGTCTCAAAGGGGTAAGGTGAATTTGATTAGGGATTAAATAGTAAGGAATTGGTAACCAAGAATGTTATCCCATTTTTTGAATTATGCTTATCTTGGGTTTTCTACACACAAGTTATGATTTTAAATTCAGAAAGACATTCTGGAATGACAAAGATTTACTGAATTCAGCGTTACTGTCTCATGCTGAAAATAAATGAAGAATATGTTGGATGGATATTTTTTTCTTATCCTAGCTTGTTGCAGGTGATGATTCAGAGAATCTGCATGGCTTTTACGTTTTGTATGAGGTGCTGAAATCATTTATTCAATGGTTTTAGCCAGTGATTTTAAACTAGAACAGGGTAGATTTAGTTTAGATATTAGTAAGAAGTTCTTTCCTGTGAGAGTGGTGAAACACCAGAACACATTGCTCAGAGAAGTGGTGGAGGCCCCATCCCTGGGGACATTCAAGGTCAGGCTTGATGGAACTCTGAGCAACCTGGTCTAGTTTAAGATGTTTCAGGTTGTTGCAAGGTTGTTGGACTACATGACCTTTAATGGTCCTTTCAAGCTCGACACATTCTATGATCCTATGATTCTTTGTGTTCTCTAAGTGCTTTTTTGCATATTCGATCATTCATGTCCTTGGTGACCTTTCTCTCTTTTTTTTTTTTTTTTTGGTACTAAAATGATTCAGGCAATAATAGTGACCAAAACTTTTCAAATTCATTTCTCCATGATTTTTATACTGATTTTAAATATTATTCTATATTTTGAAGGCAACTTCCTGAACCATTTGTTGTCTCGCTATTTTTAGCACTTGTGGGGGGAAATGGTAAATCACTGGATGTCATCTTATGGCTGTGTCTATATTACTCAACTGAAAAGCACTGGAGGATGCTTTTGGACATTGGACCTTAATTGTCCGTAGTGCTAATTTGTTAGAATAAACATGGGTATACTTTTGGACTGTGTAGAATTGCACTCTGACATTTTCTGACCACAGTTTGTAAGATAGCACGAGATCTCATGAGCTGAGCATCCAGTCAGATAGTTGAGACTTCACAACTAAGACAGAAGCAGATAAGTTTACTGAGGCAAATTATAATGGTTACAATGGGGCTGGAGCATCTCTCTTTTGAGGAAAGGTTGACAGAGCTGGGAGTATTTAGCCTAGAGAAGAGAAGGCTGAGAGGAGACCCTTATAAATGTTTATAAGTCTTTAAGGAGTGCCTACAGGGAGGATGGAGCCAGACTCTTTTCAGCAGTGCCCAATGGCAGGACTCACATCTAAATGTGAGGAAAAACTACTGTGCTGTGAGGGTGACAGAGCACTGGCACAAGCTGCCCGGGAAGGTTGTGGAGTCTCCTTCTCTGGAGACTTTAAAAACCTCCCTAGATGCAATCCTGTATAATGTGCTGTAGGCAGTCCTGCTGTAGCAGGGGAGTTGGACTAGATGATCTTCCAACTTCAATGTTTCTGGGATTTTGTGAAACCACATCTTCTCTTTTTCACCATGGAAAAGACAAACCAGCACATAATATGGAAGTTGGATAGAAGCATGTTCCAGCTGTTCAGAACTTGAGTGTCTAGCAGGCACCCCTGAAGCTCTCAGGCCCGACATCTCAGGGTGTTTTTGGAAGCACAGAGGTGCATGGCAAAGTTTTCTCCCTTTATTGGGTCAGGCTGAGGTGGAGTTTATCTTCCTACAGCAGCTCTCTCAGTGCTGTGTTTCTGGAGTGGTAGCTAGAAAAGTGTTGATAGCACCCCAGTGTTTTGACTACTGTTGAGCAGTGCTCACACAGCACCAAGGCTGTGGTTTTCCAACGTTCCCTCAAAAGTAGGCTGGGGGTGGGCAACATCTTGGGAGAGGACACAGCGTACTGGAGCCCTGCTTCCTGGGAAAGCGGCTGGACATTGCCCGCTGATGGGAAGCAGAGAATAATCTTTGTTTGGCTTTGCCTCTGTGCATGGTCTTTGCTTTTGCTGTATTAAACTGCTTTTATCTTAACCTACGAGCCTCTCATATCTTCCCTCTCCTCTATCCATCTAAAAAAACGGGAGTGAAAGAGCAGCTTTGGTGAGCTCCTGGCCTCCAGCCAGGGCCAAACCACCATAGTCCCGTATCAAGTGGCTCTTGATCTTTGCCCTCAACCTCTGGGATGCAGTTTATGTAGATGAGTAACAGAATACTCAAAATATAATTGATTCTTTAAAGTTGCATGCTGTTAGGTTGAGCTTTCTTGCTGCTCCAGCTAAGAATGCTCTGGAACTATAGTTCCTTGCCAGCTCCCCAGCAGCACCTCTCCCCACTGTCTTGCTCACACAGCAATGCCAAGCATCCAGCCTATCTATTCCAATGTTTGTTAACTGCTTGTTGCACCAGGAACCATTCCTAAAAATAGTTCTGATTTGGTTATGCTTCGTGGAGTGAGCTGAATCCAGCAGTAAGCTTCATCAGTGCCTGTAATCCTCGATGGTGTAAAACAATCCTGGACATATTTAAATTATTAGAATGATTTTAAATCCATAAATGCAATTCTGTTTAAAAAAACCCAAAACACAACACTGTGATTTTGTTGTGTATTGACACTTCTGATGTAAAAATTTACTAATACTTGTCAAGGTGCTATTAGTAGACATTTGACATAGGGTGTAGGCAACTGTACTATGAGTCTCACATCTTAGCACAGTATTTTAAGAGTCATGTTTTCTAGTTCCTGCTTTATTTCTTTTCTTAAAACTTACAATATTTAGAAATATGTTCCCATGTTGTCCAGGAGTGAAAAATCGAGAAACAGATTTTCCTTGATCACTTTTATTTACTCAGAATTGAGGGAATTATAAAATATTGTTTCAGAAATTATTATTACCCATACCTTGTGAAATACACGAATAGCTAAGCCAAATAGAATTTGGCAAGCAGTCCTTCACAGCTTGTTCATTGATGGATGTGTTTTTAATGAGTTTGTACCAAAGGAAAAGATTTCACTAGAGTAAATTGAAGATCAGAGTGAGGCCTGATGAAGGCTAGTTTGTCTTAAATAATTCAGCAGACACTTAAAATGATCAATTCCATATTCCGCTGGTGATTTCACCTGTATGTCCTGACTGAGGATAACTCAGAATGTTCGCTGTTATCTGCAAAGTATCATGCTATCACTGTATCTTCAGTGACGTACTCTGCCTTTCCTAATACTTGATGCTTTGGCATAGCCGTATCTAGGGATGTTTCAGTTTGTTTAAAATCCTGAAGTGATGAGGTGTGACTGTTTTGTGAGATATTTTGATTGTGTTAGTTTCTGTCTGTAAACCTTACTCGGCTTCTAGAAGACAACAGGAGAAGGTATCTGCTGCTTTTCCTTGTCGTTGTTCTCTGTCAGTAATTCCAGCCTTTATAGGAGTGTTGCCAAGTTTAACTATATGTTATATGCTATCTCTCACAGTTAAATTCTTTATGACGAATTGCAGTGAAGTCATGTTTCTCAGAGGGAGTGCATCCTTAGTTCCTGTAATATTGGTGTCTTTCAAACTTTTAACCTGGATAGGGTGGAGAACCAGGCCTCAGAAATACGATGGAAATAGCAATCATGATCTGCATTGATCTGAATAGTTGCAACTGCAGTTGAATTGGATTGAACTGGGTTATGTTCCTCTGTATCACCGAAAGATTGTGATGCTGAATCATAGAGGAATGCTCCTGTAAAACCTACAATATAGAGTCATTAAGGTTGGAGAAGACCTCTACAGTCAGTTGGACTAGATAATCTTAGAGGTCTTTTCCAACCTTTATGATTTTATGATCTAATTCAACTGTTAACACTACCATGACCACTGAACTATATCCTGAAGTGCCATATCTACATGTTTTTTGAACACCTCCAGGGATGGCAACTCCACCGCTTTCCTGGGCAGCCTATTCCAATGCTTCACCATTCTTTCAGTAAGGCATTTTTTCCTCATCTCCAATCTAAACCTCCCCTGGTGCAACTTGAGTCCGTTTCATCTTGTCCTGTCGCTAGTAAATTGAGAGAAGAGACCAACACCCACCTCTCTACAACCTCCTTTCAGGTAGTTGTAGAAAGCGAGAAAGTCTCCCTTCAATCTCCTCTCCTCCAGTTCAACCCCAATTCCCTCAGCTACTCCTCAAAAGGCACATGTTCTCTAGACTCCTCACCAGCTTTGATGCTCTTCACTGGACACACTCCAGCACCTCAGTGTCTCTTATATACTGCAGTGCCCAAAACTGAACACAGTACTCAAGCTGTGACCTCACCAGTGCCAAGTACCAGGGGCACAATCTCTTCCCTAGACACACTGTTCCTGATGGAGGCCAGGATGCTGTTGGCCTTCTTGGCAACCTGAGCACGCTGCTGGCTCAACGTTCAGCCGCCTGTCCACCAGCACCCCAGATCCTTTTCTGCTGGGCAGCTTTCCAGCAGTACCAGCAGGTCTCACTAATATCCCTGTTCAGTTCCAGTAAAATTATTTTAGGTAGCTAATCTAAAGGAAAAGTAAGCACATGATCCTGATGTTTTGACTCTCAGCAACTTCAAGGATTTCTTGGAATTTAGCCACCTAAATTGAGAGAAACATCAAAATTACTGGGTAATGTAGGGCAGCTGTGCTGAATCTTGAGGCTAGTGAGTACCTCTTAGATCCCTGGAACTTGAAGTTCCTGTGCAGATGTTTCACCTGTTCCAGCTTCAGTGGAGCTCCTAGGGTGCCCAAGTTCTTTAGGATTTACTTTCTCTGTGATAATTTTATAGAACTGAGGAACTTTCTACAAAACATGACAGCTGTCTTCCAAAGCATTCACTTACGTGACACTTCATATCAGACTGGTTTTGCTCCAAATATACTAAATAACCATATGGATAAAATTTTCACAGTCATTTCATGTTCTGTTGACAGGACCACAAAATACGTACAGTGAAATACTTTTTTATTACCAGTATTGTCATCATCATAGACACATATTTTTCTCTTGGGAAATTAACTGGGACACTTTTTGGGTCAGTAGTGAAGACTACACTGAGTTTGAATGTGCTAGAGATCTGAGCTTTTTTGAAAAAGACCGTGTCTGTCACATGGAAGACATCATAATCAGCTGCTGTTGTGGCCTTTAACCACTGTGTATTGCTTTAATAATTATATAGCATCAGTGTCCACTTTTATGTTGGAGTTATTACAGTTCAACGTGATGGAAAGTGCTAAGCCTGCTGTAAGAATTTTCAGACTTTCCCATCCAGACCTTGATCATCTGCCTGTGTGTTGAGAAACAAAGTAATATTGTAGACTTACTTTCACTAGCAGGTGGATTGGTAGTAGTAACCAGACAGAATCACAGAATGTCAGGGATTGGAAGGGACCTCAAAAGATCATCTAGTCCATCACCCCTGCCAGAGCAGGATCACCTACAGTAGGTCACACAGAAATGTGTCCAGACAGAAGATGACAGGTTTATTTTAGAACTTAAGTTGATCAGATTTTTCCTCTAGAATACACCTAGATCTGTTTTACTTTCGGAAACTTTTCATCTGGTATTATATTATTCTGTCTTAAATTCCTCTATGACTTCTTCCCTTGACTTCTGGTATTCATATATTTGCTTTTTCTATCTGGCTGAATTAAAAGTTTTACAGAGGATTTTTACCTTTATTAAACTCTTGATTTGGTTCCCCTTGAGGAAAGCTTTTCAGTCTAGTGGCATCTGCTCCATATGTACCTTTTAATGAAAATATCTTTCTGACATCTGCTAGGTCTGAAAAAAATCAAAGAATTTGAGAAATTCAGACCCTCCCATTCTTGGATGATAACTTGGAGAAACAAAAGCTGTCTCTGCATTCCATTCTGATCAAGGTGTCAATAGATCTAGTTGTGTTTGTTTGATAGGACAAAAAAAATCCCCTCTTTCTTTTCCTAGTAGAACATACCTATCTGTGAATTTCAGCGTGAAGACTGTAAATTCAGCCCAGGGAACTTTTACTGACACTTAGGAAAAAAAACAAAAAGAGTTTATCACATTTGGAAGAAGAGGTAACTCGAGAAGAGTACAGGGATCTAGTTAAGTCATACAGAGACAACATCCGAAAAGCAAAAAGCCCAGCTAGAATTCAATCTGGGCACTGTCTTAAGAGGTAATAAAAGATGTTTTAATAAAACTTTCACAACAAAAAGAGAACTAAAGAGAAGCTCCCTCCTTTATTGGATACAGGGGGCAATATTGCCACCAAGGTTAAGGAAAAGGCTTAATGCTTTCTTTGTCTCAGTCTTTAATAGTCAGACCAGTTATCCCTGAGATATTCATCCCCTGGAGCTGAAAGACATGGAGAGAGCAGAGAGAAGAACATCCCCTGGCCGTAATCCAGGAGTAAGCAGTTAATGACCTACTACTCCTCCTGGACACTCATAAGTCTATGGGGCTGGACGAGATCCACTGAAGACTGTTGGTGGAGAAGCTTGCCAAGCCACTCTCCATCATCTACCAGCAGTCCTGGCTAACAGGGGAGGTCCCGGGTGACTGGAGGCTTGCTAATGTGACAGCCATCTCCAAGAAAGGCTAGAAGGAAGATCCAGGGAGCTACACACCTGTGAGCCTGACATCAGTACTGGAGAAGATTATGGAGTGGCTCATGTTGAGCGCCATCTCACATGGCAAGTGCAGGATAACCAGGGGGTCAGGCTGAGTCAGCGTGGGTTCATGGAAGGCAGGTCCTGCTTGACCAACCTGATCTTCTTTGATGACCAGGTGACCAGCCTAGTGGATGAGAGAGGGGAAAGGCTGTGGATGTCTACCTGGACTTTAGTAAAGCCTTTGGCAGTGTCTTCCACAGCATTCTGCTAGAGAAGCTGGCAGCTCATGGCTTAGACAGGTGTGTTCTTGGATGGATTAAAAGCTGTCTGGATGGCCAGGCCTAGAGAGTGATGGTGAACAGAGCCCAGTCCAGTTGGCGACTGGTCACAAGTGGTGTCCCCCAGGGCTCAGCTTTGAGGCCACTCTTGTTTAACATTTTTATCAATGATTAGGACAAGGGGCTAGAGTGCACCCACAGTAAATTCGCAGGTGACACCAAGTTGGGTGGGAGTGTCGATCTGCTGGAGAATAGGAAGGCTCTGCAGAGGGATTTGGACAGGCTGAATCAATGGGCTGAGGCCACTTGTATGATGTTCAACAAAGATGAGTGCCGGGTACTGCATTTGAGTCACAACAACACTACAGGCTTGGGGAAGAGTGCCTGGAAAGCTGCCCAGCAGAAAAGGATCTTAGAGTGCTGGTGAAGAGCCAGCTGAACATGAGCCAGTAGCATGCACAGGTGGCCAAGGTGGCCAATGACATCCTGGCCTGTATGAGAAATAGTCTGGCCAGCAGGGGTAGGGAGGTGATCATGCCTCTGTACTTGGCGCCAGTGAGGCTGCAGCTCAAATCCTGCTTTCAGTTTTGAGCCCCTCGCTTCAAGAGGGACATTGAGTTGCTGGAGAGGGTCCAGAGAAGAGCAGTGAAGCTGGTGAAGGGTCTCAAGGACATGCCTTTTGAGGAGTGGCTGAGGGAACTGGTTTTGTTTAGCCTGGGCAAGAGGAGGATGAGGGGAGGCTTTCTCACTCTCTACAAGTACCTGAAATGAGGTTGTAGTGAAGTAGGTGTTGGTGTCTTCTCCCAAGTAACAAGCAATAGGGTGAGAGAAAATTGGATCAAATTGCACCAGGGAAGGTTTAGTTTGGAGATGAGGGAAAAATTCCTTAGTGAAAGAATAGTGAAGCATTGGAACAGGCTGCCCAGGGAAGTGGGGGATTCACCATCACTGGAGGTGTTCAAAAAACATGTAGATCTGGCACTTCAGGATGTGGTTTAGTGGTTGTGGTAGTGTTAGGTTGATGATTGGACTTAATGATCTTAGAGGTCTTTTCCAACCTTAATGATTCTATGATTTTGACAGCTATATTGTAGTCCACATTGACAATTTGGATGTATTTCGTAAGATGGGTGACTTCTGTGGTATTCAGAAGGGATACACTCATTTCTGAGCTCTGCAGTCTGACCTTGCAGGTCCGAGTTTGAACAAATGAATCACAGTACCAGAGATTTTTGTTTCTGTGCTGTGCGGCAGTGCACTGTGCTCTGCAAGAGCAGGCTGCCTGTGTGCAGCGAGGAGGTAAGTGACAGGTGGTGTCCCTGTGTCACTTAGAGTACACTCCCTTCTCTTCTGTCCTGAATATCCTTTAGGCGAATCTCATATTTGCAAGAAATTGAGTCTGTGGTGCAAATTCAAGCTGTTTTGTAATTCAAGCTGGAGAAATAGAATAGCAGGATCTGCCCTCTATCAGGGTTGGTAAGGCTCAAAAGTCGTCAGTTCAATAGTTTGCAAGTACACATATCTGTGTTCTAAGTATAAAGATTTTCTGATTTCTCCTAAGTAATTCTGATTCTGAGTTCGCAGTTCCTGAGTTTATGATCATTTCTTTGGGAAAAAAAATGTGTCAAAGGTGAAGAATGATAAGCTACAATATTTCCACATAGCCATTAAAACATCTCACCAAAAATACTGTTTCTTTATTGACTTCCCATGCATTGAAATAATTTCTGGCGTTTCCAGAATGCTGGTGGTCCTCACTAGGATCTAGGCATGTTGACTGCCCATTTCAAATTGAACAGTGAGGGTTTATTTTTAGTTCTTTAAATGTCATAAAAGGTCTGTTAAGGTATCAGTTCTTCCTCTGCTTTTTAAGTGGGTGAGTCTTTATTGTTAGGAATTCACGCTTGTTACCTGTGTGCTCTGTAGACTTCACTGATGCTGCAGTGCTGACAACCATGAGTTTTCCACAGGGGATGCCCTTCCAGTTTACTCTTTGAGTTGGCTTGGCTGTAACTGATATTTTATTTTTTTGATGCAAATACTTTCAGGTGGTCTGACAGCCTTAGCACTGTTGATCCTGTAAAGAAGGTTTATTGTGAAACTGGAACCTTTGCAGTGTTTTTCTCTACCAGCCTGTGGTAACAATGAATCATCAATGATCAAAATGTAATGTCAGTGTAACTTCTGAGACATGGTCCTTTACTTGACATCAACAAAGGAGGCAGTGAAAGTATGTGTTTACCATGTATACTCTCTTGCAAGTGCCTTCTGATTTATGCTGTATTTGAGAGAAAAACTTCTGTTTGCTGCTGGATAAAGGTCTGTGAGCTGGATAGCTCAGCGCAGCTGTCAATTCCCATTTGGACTTGCACGCAATGAGAATATTCTTCTGGACTATTACTGGAAAAATATAGCAATTGTTTACCTCTACACTGAGTTCTATGATGTGTAATCCACTCATATTTAGCTTTCTAATTCAGCTTGCCTTTTGAGTTATTTGGATTGTTTGTTTTCAGGATGCCACTCTAAGGACATAAGTAGACTTAATGTGCTTATATGCTGTCTATTAAAAATATAGGGCATGACCATAAGCTTCTTAACATCATAACAATTAAATTCTTAGCATCTCTTGTGGTAAGGTCTATGAATTTCACAGATTGAATATATTTATAGACTATATGTTACAAAGAAAGCTGTATATTACTAAGGGAACTCCCAATCTCTTCCCTTCTCAGTTAAGGACTTAGATAAACAAATACTATCAACAATACGTTGATAGTTTTAGTTTTATACGTTGACACATTTTATGTCAACTATGGATTTCAGAGTGTTTAGGAAACAACAATTAAAAAAAACCCCTGGCATTTCTGTTGCATTTCCAACATGTGCTTCTGTTGTTTTTTTAGATGACACATTTGTTCATGCATTCTTCAGACTTATGTACAAACTCATGTTCATTTGATGTAGTTCAGCTGATTCTGATGGATATTTTTTGTCTTCCATGCGTGTGTGCTTATATTTCTACAATGCATCTTTGTTATTTGAACTACCTGAATATTTCTATTTCAAGAATCTACCTGTCTGAGAAGCCAAGGGTCAGTAAATAATGCATCATCTGTTAGTTTTGTAGCATTCCTGAGTTTCATAGCATTTAAAATCAATGTAACATGCCTTATTTTTTTAATTCCTATGACTTAATATTAATGATTATCTCTATTTCACCCTGAGTAGGGGGAAATATTAAAAATTTGGATAGTTTCAATAGTTTTTGGTTTAGTCTAGTCTCAATTTTTTCCTGACTGAACAGAGAATGAAACTTAATGTTAAGAATGCTGTTCTTAATATGCTGAGTAGTAGTAGTACATATATAAATCTAATAAATTAATTGATTGAGAAAAAGATACTTCCTGATCGAGCTGGGAGAATGACTTTGTGACACTTGGCCCTGTGCAGTGCCTTAATATTCTTTTAGGTATTTGTTCTTAAATTAGATGTAAAGTTGTGATAGCACTGCATTCATTTTAGGTGGACTTGAGGCATTTCCTTTCTTATTTCACTGTGAAATGCCCTATTTAAATTCAGATTCCATTATTCTTACTTACTTATTCTTAAGTACAAATTTTACCACACTATTGAATGCTATTTAGTGTATGGTGAATACAGAATATCTGCCTACAGTTGATACTGAGCTATCATTTGAGCTATGTGCATTTAAGTGCTTCACTTTAGGACTAGGCTACGGGCAGTCTGCGGACTAAAGCTCGGTTAGTGGAGTTGATTTTCAACCCAGTTATGTCTGGAAGACATCCTGTTTGTGTGCTCGGCTCTGTGCTGAAAACCAAAGCATGCTTAGTGTAAAGGGTTGCTTATTTTACTTCGAGATTTCTTATCTGAACTAAAATGCAAATGTACGTGTACTTCAGTGATACCATCAGGTGGTTGCCCTGCTAGGCAGGCATTGCAGAAGTGGCTTGGTAGCATAAAATGTTAACTCCTCCTGATTTTATTTTCTACTACTGTCACAGTAAAACCAATAAAACAGACTGTAAATTCCATTCTGTTCTGCTTCTATATCATACCCTTTGGATTAGACAGCCTTCAGTATCAGTTAAGGTAACTTGTTTGACTTTACACTGAAGTGGACGAAGAGCATCACCACTGTCCTTTTCACTGAGCTTATTGTGGGATAATCAACACCAAATGACTTGTGAAGGTTGCACTGTCAGAGCTGTTTTCACATTGATAGACTGGATATAGGCTGAGAAATACTGTGTAAAACCTTACCTATCACTGTGGTTTGGAGGGGGATATTTCCGGTTTAAAGGTAAACTTTTAAAGCCATTATATGAAACCTATTACTTTATAAGAGAAGTGCCAATATTATTGTTTCTTTTCTTGCATTGAGAAGTACTGATTACTAGAAAACATAACATACATGTTTTATAAAAAAAAACCCAAAACAAAAAAAAAATCCACCCACAAAACAACCCCAAAACCCACCCCCACCACCCCCCCAAAACGAAAAATACCACCAAAAAAATACCACCCAAAAATAAAACCTAGTTTAGGATTTCAGGAATTGTCAGGGCATTATTGACTTGAACCTTGCCTTAGGAAGGAAAAATGCAAGTATGAGGAAGAAGTTTTTATGAAATTCATCAAATTAGTGAGAAATCAGGGGTATGGAAGAATGAGCTAAGAAGCTCAGGAAAGAATTTGAGATTGGTGTTTCTTACGTGCAAACAGAACCAGAGCAGGAAGGAAAACGAAACTTGATTTCTCTTGTGGAAGAAGGAAATGCAAGAGACATGTAGTGCCTGGTAGGGAGAAAAGGAGAAAGAATAGAAAACAGAAAGCTGCGTTGGAAACTTGAGAGATGGAAGAATTTGATTTATTGAATGCAATTGATGTTCCTTGATTTAAAGAAGCAACAGAATTTAGAGTCTTCTTGTTTGGATATAGTAAATAATGTGCAAAGTATCTCTGGTGTGGGAATTCAGTGACCTAAGCTACTTGGAAAGACTGAAAATACATAACCAGATAAACATAGATTTTGCATATGATCTACAGAAGCTACTGTTTTCCTGGAATCATTCTGCTTTACCTAACTGACTTGTATAACTTTAGTATACAGGAATTTAGTATTATGTGAATAGCTGTATATATTAATGAATGATGTATTAAGTGTTTCATAACTGAGATTTTTCAAAATGTAGTAAGCCCTTATTGAAACCACCTTTTAAATATTTACACCGGAAAATGAGATTTGCCTTGTTTTGGTACATCCTGAGTTATACGAAATCTGTTGAACTACTTTTATTACTTCAAAGCTACTGGGTCATAAACTTGGATTAGTTTTATAGGATTTGGTATACGAGTTGACAGATGTGATATATGATGACACTTTATCTTTTATTGCTTACACATACTAGTTATTGGGAAAGGATGGGGACAGTTTGTATTAACCACAAGATGGGATTTCAGTTGCTTACCCAAATGTCTCTCATTCATTCCTTCATTTGCTATCAGTTATAGCAGATATATTGCTTCTTCAAGCCTGTCACACCAATAAATCATTTCAGATGGTATGCATTTGTACAGTGCCAAAGTGTACCATGAATTTTAAAGGAAATCTCCTATTTTCTTTTTGATCAGATGAGCAACGTGAAGAGACTACGGCCACGGCTCAGTGCTATTCTTTTTAAGCTTCAGTTTGAGGAGCAGGTGAACAACATCAAACCTGACATCATGGCTGTCAGTGCTGCCTGTGAAGAGATAAAGAAGAGTAAAAGCTTTAGCAAGCTGCTGGAACTAGTATTGTTAATGGGAAACTACATGAATGCTGGTTCTCGGAATGCACAGACCTTTGGATATAATCTCAGCTCCCTATGTAAAGTGAGTTTTGAAATGTCCGTGTTGAGCATTACATTCATTTTTTCATTTGTTTTTTATGTTGCCTGTTCTAGTTGAGAGTTGTCCCTGCCCATGATAGGGAGGTTGGTTTAAATGATCTCTAAGGTCCTTTCCAGCCTAGGCCATTCTATGATTCTATGATTATGCTACGTAAATACTTGATCTTGATTTTTTTCCTTCAGTTAATTATTTGTTTTCTTCCCTGCCTCCACCCTCCCCCCAAAAAAACAACCCACAACTCTTAGCATTAGTTGATGTTTTCAGTGATACAGCTGATCTGTGTACAATTATCTTGAGACTGGCTTGCATTTGAACTTCTGGAAGATCCTATTTTGAGGGAATAATGAAAAACAAAACAACAAAAATAAACTAAATAGGGTTATGGACAGACCGTATGGCTGTGTTAGTGTAACCTTTACATGTCTGAGCACTTCTAAGACTATCCCATTTTAATCTGTTTTAATAGTTATGTTTTTTCATTTACATAAATTTTCTCCTTATCTGATTCTTTTGTGGCTGTTCAGTTCCCTTGCTCTTTTAATCCTCCTTATTTTTTCACTCTTTCAACTTTTATAAAAGGTATACACAAGACAACACGTATACTTCCCTGAGCGTTAAGCTATAATCAGTTCTAATCCTAAATGCCGTACCCTTACTTAGTGTCGTTACTTTTTCCCTCTGGGAGGTCACTGCAAAACCAGCAGTGTTCACATGCATACAATAGTCCTCATAAGAAAGGACTTTTCTGGAAGTTTGTAGGTACTCTTTGTACCTACAATTATATCTCAGTTGTGTCTTCTCACACAAGAGAATATATACTTTTTCATCCTTTAAAATAATCACTGTTATTCTGTTATGCCTCAGAAGAAATCTTTCACTGTGGTTCTAGTGTTGAATGCGATATCAATAACTTATATATTCATAGAGAATAAGTTAAATACCTTCCCTAGTCTAAAGTAAATGTTTAGGCATATGTCAGCCACTGAAAAAAATACAGCATAGATTAAACTGTTGAGTTAAAAGTATAGTGTATTGAGAAGCGTATTCAAAGGAAGAAACGACAGGTTCACTCTCCAGTTGGGTGCATTCGTTTCTTAGTCATATTTTTACAAGAATCTGTCCTAGATCTGGTTAAATTTTTTTGTATTTATAATGCACAAGGCAACAAAAAAAGGAAAATATACATATGAAAACAGTAGTAAGGTAGTCGGTGCAGACACTTTGCAGAGCAGGATCAAAATTCAAAAATTATCCTGGAGAAATAATTTATCATCTAGGAGATGAAAATTTTGAAGACTGCCATGACGTGCTGCCCACAAGAAACGGAACTGAGGTGTGCAGACAATCAAAACAGGATGTCGACAGCTAAGCAGAATTCTACAAAGCTTTAAGTTCTGGCTACCTCTGCAGCGTTGGGGCATTAAATGTGTTTGAATATCTAGGATCTCATAGTTCCTTAGATTTGCACGCTAAGAGGTTATTTAGTTTTACAGGAGGTTACAACATTCTGTTGGAGAGGAAAAATGTCTCTTATTGGACCTTCCATGTTTTATAAAGATGGTACTTATCGACTGCTGATAAAGTTTTAAGTGTCTTGTCTGGATTGCTGCAGGAAATGTATAGACTGACTGGTGAGAATTCAGAAGATAGTGACATGTGACACTTGTAACCTTGCTATATTTAATTCAGAAAATAAAAGGGACGTAAGGAGGATTTACGTGTTCTTTTGTTATTAATTTATGATAAAGAAAACGTTTGATCCCTCATTTTCTGTGTAACTAAAGTAGAAGATGGAATGATTGGCTTTGACAAAAGAAGTTTGCAAGTTAAGAAAGCTTTCTAGCTGCAAACTGCGAAGTTAGTTAAGAACTTAATAGTGAAGATGATTGTGGAAAGATTTTGAAATCCATGTATACTAGTCATTCTCAGAGAGTCTCTGTGAGCTAACATAAGTAATATTTTCAGTAGAGTATTTAATTACCTAGTTGGGAAGTGTGTGGGAAGGGATATCAGTAGGCAAGTAGTCAAACCTTCTGCTCAAGAAAAATGCTGACGATTACCGATAGACTGTGGTGAAGGAGATACAAAGATACAAAGCCAAAAAAACAGGTAATTTGCTCTCTATTAACAAAATGTTTAGTATAATGTAAATTTAACATTCTATCATGTATGTTATTAGAAGTGGTGATACTGATTTACTCCTGTCAGGACTTCATTAATTTATGTATAAACATATACCAAAGTACTAAATGTGTTTCATTTATATAAGAAGCATGCAAGTAAAAAACCACAAAGTTTTAATGACAAATATCTCATATATATTTGATTTACCATTTCTTCATACTAGTTATTAGTAAATACCAGACCATGGTGTTAAAAACTTTTCTAGAGAAAAGATATAACCTTTATCATTGTTGAATATGAATGTATTGATGTCCCTGCCCGTGGCCATGGGGTGGGACTAGATCAACTTTAAAGGTGTCTTCCAAACCAAACCATTCTATGATTAGGAAAGAAAGGTCAACTATTTTAAGTTTTGCCAGAAGGCAGCTCAGCTATGGCTGCCTTAGTTATTGCCTGTGGAATTTTGGATCTCTGCCACTAGATATCCCAGGGCAAGTGCAACCTATAGTCAACTACTTGTTCTTTTGAAGGTTGACAGATTGGCAGAGAGAGAAACGCCGAGAGTTTGCATTTACTGTCCTATGTGTATCAGGGTACTAGTCACCAATTTCTAACTTACCTCATCCAATTGTGGCCTCATTTAGGAAGTCGGTGAGTGCCAAGCCTTCACTGGTTATGAAATTGTGTCTTACACAGACAGATCACTTTGTCTGGAAACACAGAGGTAAAACTGTGTGTGTAATTTTGGGGATTTTCTTAACTGTGTAGTGTCTGGGTTAATGCTTAATCTTCTCTGTTCTGAGAATAATGAAGTGGTTCAGCTATTAAAAAATAGTATTAAAACAGGAAAAAAATGACCCAAAGCAATGTTCCTTCAAGGCCCCGAGCTAGAATGCTACAAATTGCCGACTGCTTGTTTGTCTGCACAGCAGTTTTCAGAGAGCTTAAGTAAATTGCAATGGCTTTTGTCCTTCAAAGGTGTTGGCTTCTGTAGCATTTGAGGAATATACAAGTTATCTGCTCTTCTTCGTTGGTGCCCAACTATGCGTAGGGAACTGTATAGACTATCCACTTTGCAGGAGACAGTTCCAAATCTCATCTTCTCCCTGCATCACGTAGAATTGAGCTACAATAGTTCTTCTGCATCAAAAAACAGGGGTGCATATTCTCAGAAGAGAGATATGATATTGCTGTGCTAATACTCAGTTGTTTATTGAATACTGATACATTAAAGTTATGTGCATGCGTATTAGAATGGTTTATATTTTAAACTAACTTCTGTTAATTACTTGCATTTGAAGCAGTGTTACTTTATTTCAATTATTGAGATATTTCTCACTGAGATTCCCAGTACAGTAGAAGTAACTTATTTTATAGCACTGCATACAGTAATGACCCTAGAATGTACTTTTTTGTTTTGATGTATACATGTTCCATTTTCTGTGTGTTGTTGTTTTTTTTTTAAAATATGTCTCACATTATTAATTAATCCACTTGCCTGAAGAAAAATATACACACTCAGGAAGAGTACGTCTCATTATATTTATTAAGATAGTAAAATTTTGATCTTTGAAAATAATCATGAAAATAAGCATGAAATATCAACCTCGGTGACAACCACCATCCAAACTTTTCCATTTTAATTTACATACAGTACAGAAAATGCAAGTCTGCTCTAATTTGTTTTTTAAATCAGATCAATAAAATATTTTAGGAAGCACAAGAAGTGAAGAAATATCTTTATAAGAAATCTGCAGCCATGGAAAAACAAGAGTGTTTTATATATATATATATA
>NW_009692690.1:0-3380 GCF_000703405.1 Apaloderma vittatum
TACAGATCCCACGCAATTCAAAGGCATTTTTAATCCGATTACTGTTATTATCTTAAAACGACTAATTTCTGCCAGAGGACGCGGGAACAGAATCCCTGGCAGAAGCTCCTTTATTAGCGGGAGCGGGGAGCTCGGCGCGAACGAGCTGCCTTCACCTGCCGCCCCTCCGAGGGAAGAAAGGCTGCTGCACCATCAGGGCTAGGATTTTTTCCCAGGGATTACACTCTTTATGAATGCCTGCATATAATACAATGACACATCTTTTTACTCCCCTCCTCCTTGCATTAAACATCCTTCCTCCCCATGCACGTAGTAACTCACTGTTTTTACAACACGACTGCAGACGGCATCAGTGAGAGCCCAGGGAGGTGGGTAGGGGGACCTCAAACCCAGGAATGTGAAAGGTTTGGGGGAGCTGTCAAGGTGTCAGGAAAAAATAGGAGGTAAAAAACTTTGAAGTAGGTCACAAACATCTATTTTGCATCCTATGCAGTGTGGCTATTCTGCCAACACCTACTCACGTTGGGCAAACTGGTGTTGCTCATATGGCACAAATTATTTCTTAAGAGCAAAATATATATACTCAGCAAGTATATACATATAAAAATATATAAAATATATATACTCACAAGGGAAAAACACCAATACTAAGGGCTCTTTCCTACAGCAGAGCGTGTCACAGAATGAACCTATAGGTAGGAGCCCACTCTAGGCAAATTCATAGAAGAAACAGAAATACAGAATGAACAGTGTGATCAGCAAAGCATCTGGATGATGCACTGAAAGGAGGATGGTATCGCTATCTCTTAGTCGAGCCCATTCTAGCACAAGTCCTGTGGTACAACACAGGCTACTGGCCTCAAAGTACAACATAACGAGGAAATTATGTGATACATAAAGACAGATAAGACAATCGATGCTCTCAGGATTAAAAATCCAAATATCCTGTGCCATGCTGCAGTGTGGGCATTACTGGCTGGTGAAACCCAGAGCTATACCACGAGCCCAAGCTCTGACGCAGCTCCTCATCCACAGCCGATGGGTCGGGATGGGTTTGGGAACCTCACAAGAAGCCCTTTGTCTTGTGACATGGATTCAAATGGTTTGGAGCTTCTCACTAAGAGGACAAATCACTTCAGCGCAACATCGCTGATCCCCTCTGATTAAACCTGTGGGTCTTAAACTTGGTCTTCAATCAGGTCTTTGAGAAGTCCCAACAGATTACAACATCCCTGTGCTTAGCCATCATAATGACTTGCAAGTGATTAGCTTAACCAGCATTTCACCCAATTCAATTTCCATGGATGGCCTATATGTACCAAGAAAGACGCTCACATTAATTTTTACATAATTAAATCAGAAATGACCCCGGTGCCGATGAAATAAAACCTCAATTCTTCCCGGGCTGCACAGTGCTCATCTCAGATTTAACCCTCAGGACACGAGATCAACTTTGGCTAGAAGGGACGGATGTAGCTCCAAACCCTCTCTCCAGCTCTCCCTACCTCTTCCAGCCCCTTCACATTCCCCAAGTCGAGTGACCCCAATGCCCGTCACTCAACAGCCCCCAAAAGCCTGCTTGCCCACTTGCTTCCACTTTCTTAGGGCAACGCGTGCATTTTCCAGGAAAAGTCTTAAAGAGCAGTGCAACCGCTCAAGAAGCCGTTGACCAGCGATGGCCCAGCCATGGAGCCATGGTAATGTTGGGGTGACGGTTGGACTTGATGATCTTAGAGGTCTTTTCCAACCCTAATGATTCTATGACTGGAGCTTCACCGAGGAGCATCCAGCCCCAGCTCCCATCTGCTGCCGCAAGCCACCATCTGTTTCTCAGTCCAAAGGACATCCTGCAGAACACAGTCCTCAAAATCACAGCAACGACTGAAGCACGGGGACAACGAGCACGAACCCTTGTAGCTCCTGAACCCTTGGAAAATCGGCTGCAAAGGCCAAGTCCTCCCACAAGAGGTCCCTTCCCAGGAGAAGATCTCCCTTCCTACAGCTCTGCAAAGCCCTCGGCCCCGCCACCTCCTTGGTGCCCTGGTGACCATTCACCAGGACGTGACATCAGACTGTGCAAGCTAACGAAGGTAATTACTATGCATTTCGTTAAACAATCCCCCTTTGGAGGTGGCACCAATTACTCACTTCTACTGTAATTTTAATTGGTGGGCAAACATGATCTTTGTAGAGACAAAGCCTCATTCTTCTCTCTCTTGTAACAGTTTAAATCAATACTAACCCGGGGCTTCTCGGAAATATTTAATGAAAACTGTTTTGACAGAAAATTGGATTCTTGATGAGGCAAAATATTTGTTTTCGACGGGAAAAGTTTCACTTTGTCGAAAAGTCAAAAACTTTTTCTTTTCAATTTCTTATGGAAAGGTCAAACTGCAGGAGGCAGCCATCACCCTGGCTCATCTTTTGTAGCCTGTCATGGAAGGAGGAGCAGGAATTGGGGCAGCGGCACAGAGCGAAGCAAGTACGCAAACCCCGCTCAGGAGGGTTTTGTCTCCGAGTTCACCTTGAGGCGAAATTAGTGATGGCAAAAAAAAAAAGAAAAAAAAAAAAAGATCCTTACTCAGGTCTTGGCTAATGATTATCCCATTAAAGAATCAGCTGACATAATATCATTTGGTGGTTTTATAAACCTCAGTGACAACAAGACTGATGAGACCTAAAGCCCTGGCATCTCATCTGCCCAGAGAAAAGGAAGGTACAAGAATTTGCTATTTTACCATACTGCAAATTTCACGCTATAAAAAAAAAAAAGATCCTTACTCAGGTCTTGGCTAATGATTATCCCATTAAAGAATCAGCTGACATAATATCATTTGGTGGTTTTATAAACCTCAGTGACAACAAGACTGATGAGACCTAAAGCCCTGGCATCTCATCTGCCCAGAGAAAAGGAAGGTACAAGAATTTGCTATTTTACCATACTGCAAATTTCACGCTATAAAAAAAAATATAAAAATAAAATACTCCTGAGAAAGGTGGGTAACCTTTGCCCGTCTCCAGAAACACATGGATATTCACACTCAGCCCTCCCGCTCCTTGGCACCTTCCCATCAAGCTTAAGAAATGCAACTGGAGCAACTCCCAGTGAGCGGCCGGGCTTGTGGGATCCCCACCCCTCAGCGGCACCACGGGGACGCAGCCGCCATGGGTGCCCCCTCCCCGCTGCCGAGCATCCCCGGGGGGACCCTAGGCTTCCCCCACCAAGTTCTTTGCTGCAACCACCCCGCAGAAGCAGTCCAGCAGACGCCGAGGAGCGATCGACGGATCTCCTTGGGCTCTGTGGGGCGGCAGCGCTGGCTCGCGCCCCGCTTCAGCCTCCGTCAATTAGGGACAAGGTGAGGTCAACCCAAAAAGTCACT
>NW_009692690.1:3392-23591 GCF_000703405.1 Apaloderma vittatum
AAAATGAGCCCTATTAGATGCAAAAAAAAAAAAAAAAGGAAGGAAAAAAAAAAAAAGTGTGTATGCTGCAGTTCCTCTCCTTACCCACATCTCTACGCTGAAGACATTGATGCCGGCAGGACAATACGTAACCTCCAACGACATTCATCTCATTCGTGAGGACAGAAGTTATTTTGGCAGTGCACGTGGGCCCGTTTTGCCGTTGTGTTTGCTACACGCAGATCAGCACCAGCCAGCAAGACACTGGCTTCTCGGTGTTTATGAATATATTTTTAAATTTTTTTTTAACAACTCTACCAAAAAACATTAGCCAGATAAAATAAAGCACTGGCCTAAGGCATCGCCCCATCCCTAGTATTATGCATTTTAGTAAAAAAAAAAAAGAAAAAAAAAAGGAAAAAAGAAGCTTGCTTTTCCCCCCCTTGCCTGGGTGTCATGAGCAAGAAATGAGCAGCTGACCTGAGTTTGAATTTAGAGTGTTCATTAATAGGATATTATGCCATATGCTCAGCACACTGTCTTTTTTTTTTAATGCAGCCGCCAATTTGAGAGAATTTCTAATTAGTAATGGTATAATGAGAGTATTCAGAGGCTAATGTGGTGGGTGGGGAAGCGAAATAGATCGCTTGGTGTGGACTGGAAATATTTCTGTTCAAATTCCTCGTGAAATAATGACCCGCCGTAAAAGGCTGTGATCTTTGACAAATGAAGGACGTTCGGGGAGGTTACGTTAACTGCAGAGGGAGCATTTATCAGAGCGGGGAGGGGGGGGAAAGGTGAGACAATTTGGGCTGGTGAAGCTTAATGCAGGGAAGGAAAAACATTTTATCAGGGATTGGGCTGAATGGGAGGAAGCACAAAGGAGGTCCCGGGGTGGGAAAACCCTGGCAGGAGGAGACGGAGCCTTTGAAAAGTGCTTTGGTAGTATATTTGGGGGTCATATCATTTACTTTCTACTCTGCTACAGAAAATTGGGACTAATGAGGCGCGCAGGCAGGTTGGAGGTTTTGTGGGGACTTGTTGGCACAAGGCATTCGATATATTTTTAATAAAATCAAGCGTTGAGCTTTGGGAGCTGGCAGAGAGGTTGGCAAGTGCTTTACCCTCCCTGCAGGGTACGAACAGGAGATAAACCTACAGCAACCACGACAGCAGGCACGGCTTCAGCAGAGTCCATCCTGACATCTCAGAGCATCCTTCGATTTGAACTGACTACAAATTTTGTCTCCCAACCCACCCAGTGGCTTGGGGATTGTGATTTGAGAGAAGAAAAAAAGAGATTTTCAGAGGTCTGTAAAAAAGTCAGGCTGCAATATAGAAAAATGTTCCTTCCCCCTATTAAAAAAAGCACAGACCTTAAAAATTGGAAAATAAAATATCTTTCCAGAAAGAAAGGGATTTAGTCTGGTGTGGATATGGGAGTTGGGCTGTCCGGTCTAACAGCAACGACCAATTCCTTTGGGAAATTCCAAACAGTGATGTAGAAAATCTGACTATTGCAAGTTTAAAAAAAAATAAAATAATTAAAATTAATAAAATTATTATCCCTCTCCCATTTCCTAGCCAGCACTAAGTCCCTTCTGAGGCAACGCAGCCCGTGCGGCAGGGGACTGCGTTCCCAGCCTCCGGCTCCGCCAGCTTCGGCTCCTCCTCGCAGCCTCTGCACAAAAGCTAGGACACATGCAGATTTCTTCAAATGAGCCATAATTAATTTGCCTTTTGATTGGGCCGATTAGATCTTTACCACTGTAGGAAATAATTTTTTACTAATGATGAAACTGAAGACAAGAGTTTTCCTCTCCTGTGGAATGCTTTTTACTGTACTCCCATATTACCTTTAAGAAAGCCAATAAAGTTCTACGACCATGGGGTCTCTCCGATGAATTTTACAGAAAAGGACGCCATGGGAACGAAGCAGCCCGAGATGGGTGGTAAATGATCAGTTTTTGGTAGATATGAACCAGGTTGAGCCGAAAGGCAGCAGATCTATCCGAGGAGAGCTGCTGGAGCTTGCTGAGCAGGGATCGGCTGAGCCGCCAGATGTGCTGGTGTTGTGTAAACCCTGCTCTGAAAATTAAATATTCATAATGCTCATATTAGATTCCAGAGCACCTTTTAGGAAGAAATAAATGAGATTTGCTATAAAAGAAGGGAAAAGGCATAGGGGCCGTGTAGAACCAAGCCAGAGCTTCATAAATAATATGTTTTTATGCCAACACTCACCAATTAAAAGGCTTAAGATTCGTTTTGGAGAATGAGTCAAGCTTCAAATTCATTCTCTTACCCACATCCATGTGCCACAGAAAATTAATGCATTCACCCAATATATTTTTAGAAGGGATTTATTCCTTGCTCTCATGCCATCCTTATTTTCCAGATTAATAGATGTGAGTGACGAAGTGTGAGCAGCGAAGTGTGAGCAAGGTGGGTTTTTTTCTGGCTTTCCCCTTCTTTAAAGCAAATCTCCAACCTCGCTGACAGCCATGCCCGAGTTTGTCAGACCTGAAGGGTCCGGCTTGTCTCTTTATCCTGAGCTGAGCTCCCTCTCCTTGCACCTTGAAAGCAAGTTGGGGCTGAAAGTGTGGTGCGAGCAGCAAGGACAGGCTGGCACCAGTGGCACCGCGGGTTTCCACCCAGAACAACCTCCCCGGGGCACGTGGGCAGGAGCGTTCGGGGATCCCAGGAGGCAACAGGTTCTCCGTGACATGTCCCTCTCTGCCCTGCTCTCCGACACCGCGTCCCACCACGGACGCCACCCAGCTCGTTTCACAAGCCCGTTAGCGAGAAATAAATATTAATATAATGTGGTATTATTCTGATGAAAGTGAAAAATGTGACTATAATAGGGCTACCCATGTTCTACTGGATTAATACGTCTGTTAATTACCAGCAGTTCCTGTGGTCTTCAGCCTAACGGATGGTGAGGAGCGCTCAGCTCTCACGCTCAGGAGGTTCCCACAGCTCAGAGTGAGTCCAAGATGATGCTGATGTGTAAAATAATGCAGCCCATCATCTGCACTTCGGTGGCCTGGCTGCACCGGTCCTGGTGCAAGAACAAGGAGCAACCACCAGCATACCTTCAACCCCGGGGACACGTGGTGGGGACGGTGCCCGGAGAACGTGCTGGGGCTCCGGCCACCTCGCAGGCTCCTGGCTGCTCCGGGGAGTCCCTCATCTCTCCTGGGCCTCCCCACCAGTGTCTGACATCTAAACTTCAGAGGTTAGATGACATCTAAACTTCAAAGGTTGAAGTAGCAACATCTTCTAGTCTACGACTCAAGTGGTTACGGGGAAGAGCCCTCTGGTCCTGTCAGATGGTTGCTTTTGCAAAAAAAACAAAGAAACCCCATGAAATGACCAACCCAAGGCTCCTCTATTCAATGCAAAACAAATCTTCCTACTTAACTAAACAAAATCTGTAATATCAAAGGTGAAAACACCCTTGATACATTTGGCCCAAACGCCAAAATTTCAAAATGGAAAACTCAAAGAATTCCACTTCCAAATTGCCAAAGAGAAATTTGATTTTCGTGCCACCAAAAATATCCATTTCACATTTCTTTTTGCCTGAAAGCACTATCCAAACTCAGCCTCAACTTCAAAATAAGTTCTGTCACCCCAAAACTGCATTTTTCTGAGCTATCCATCCCAAGAACTGCTCTCCCCAAACTCTCTCCAGCCCCGGGGGAGCCAAAGCACCTTCTGCAGATGATCCCACGTCACACGAGGTAGGGCCTGACCAGAAGCACCTTGAGCTGCCACAGCACGGCCGACGCAAATCAGCCCCAACCCACCTCAGCTGCACTTTACCCAAATCTCCCACTTCCCTCCCATCATCATTTCCTTAAACTCCCCACCCCAGCTTTGCAAACTTTCCACCCGTTTTCCAAACTGACGCGTAAATCCCCACCGAACCGCTATTCGGCTCCTTCCCGACACGTCAGCATCGTCCCCCCTACCCTCCCCGGGGAGGTGGAACGGATAAGCTGACACCTCTGAGGAGGTCTGCAGATGAAAAATGTTATAGATGTGACAAATACGTGTCAGCGCAGCCCCAGGGCTGGCAGCTGCCGTGCCCTGTCCTGAGCCACCCGCGTCGCGTTTGCCGGGACGCCGACTCGGAAAAACCTCATCCGACGGCAACGCCGCAGCCTTCTCCTTTTAAAATGTTATTTAAGAAGTTTTTTTGCCAGCTTTACTTTGCACAGCCTGGTGCTGTTCATTTTCGGTTTGCTAGAAATGTTCTCCAGCTGAATACCGAGCGAAATAAATTCAAATCCTACTCTGCAAATGACACTGCACATAAATATTCAGTAAATTAGCAGCACACTTTTATAGATTTATCAGTCATTGCTGGCACAGAATGACAGGCAATGTTGTAGCTGAAATATTAATGCTGACAAATTAATGATTTCTGAGTAAATGATGTCATTTTTGCACCGTTTCATTAAAATTTACTCACTTTCAATATCAGCTTCATTTCTACGCCAAAAAAAAATTAAAATCATTTTCATTCTCTTTCTCTCTCTTTTCCTCTAGGAGCCTTTTTTTTTTTTTTTTTGCACCCAAAGGGCATAAATTTCCTACTGCTCCAAGGAAGAAGAGGGGCTGAAGTTCGCAGAGAGGGCAGGCAGCCGAAACCCCCCGTCGCTCACTCCCCAAAAGCTTTTGGAGTTCAGAGAGAAGAGAGAGCTGTTTTTACGGAGATCTCTTCCCTGGAGCCTGTCCCACCCCATTGCCATCTTTAATACGCCCACATTGGGTATTTTTTGGGCAAATTACCCCATCAAAAAGCCATCCTGTCACCCTGGATGGGACTGGTGACATCTCTGACAGGGGACTGACAAAGACAGTTGTAGCAAATAAAAAAAAAAGGGGGGGGAGGGAGAAAAAAAAGAAAAAGAAAAAAAAAAAAGACAGAGAGAGCAAGAAAGAGCCCAGAGAAGGTTTTACCCAGGATTCCCTGGGCTGAGCTATATCAGTCAATCTCCGGGCTAATTCGTGTCAGTACTTGTTTCCTATCTCCTTGAGTCTCCAGCGGAAGGTTGATAAAATTGAAGTGGAAATGAAGTTGGATGCACAGGAGGATACATACAACAATAGCCTGGTGAAATGGGTTTGTATCCCTGATACACTCTTTGGAGCATCAGGATTCGTGGTGACCTTGACAGCGTCCTTGGGAGAATAAAATGAAATAAAAAGGGAGAATTTCTATCTCTGGGAAGAAATTTAAGCACAGCGCCACGTTTTGCTGAGCGACGCCGGCTCCCAGCATCGCGCCCTCGGCTTATTTACCCAGCGGGAGTTGATGTTTGCACAAGTACTTCCCCGGCTATCTATCTAAAATGCAAAGAGAGCGCCTTGTTATTGCACTATGAGATGCCCGTTTCTTCTAAGAAAGTCTCCGTTGCCTCGACTGGTTGTTGATGAAGAGAAGAAAACTTGCCACAGTTTAAATAAAATGTACCTCCAAGTGTGTGCACAGCGTGTTTTCTCTCCAGGCTGCCCGGACGGGTTGTCAATAACCGCATGAACATCATCTCTGAGTGAAACTCCACCGAGGCGCTCGTGGTTAAATACAAGATGAATCTCTGTTTGCCAGCCTCCTCAAAAAATCAAAAAACTGTGGTGAGGTGGAGCCAGAGCCCACGAAAGCACTCGGAACGTGGAAGAAGAGGAGCCGCTATGGAAGAGTAGACACCAACAGGAAATATTAATGGATTCTTCCCCTTGCTCCGGTAATTTCAGCCAGAGTGCCTGTTGACTGATGGAAACCCCAAGTGAACCGGTCGATGAGGAGCCAACGGGTGGAGCAGACGAGCAGCTCTGGTGGGAGCCTTCCCTTTCGGCTTCCCGAGGGATTTCTCTAGCAGCGTGCTGTCCTGCCCGAACAACGGATCAAGAGGTTCCCGTAGAGCAGCTCATGGTTTTCATGGGGCTGGAGAAAGGAGGACTGTACAGGTGTCTATCTGAATTGCAGACAAAGAGGCGGCCAGTTCTCTTTAGCTGCTTTCTCTGCTCTCATAGACTCGAGGCTCAGTATTGACCCCAGGGTAGAAGATTTTGCAGGTGCAGCAGAGGTGCAGCGCTGGCAGTGACCTGCTCATAGCTCTGGGGAGTTAAGACCAGGGGAGCTCTCCCTCTGGGGACTGAGCACATACACCATCATGCCCTTAGCTTGATGAAAACATTTGTTAACTCTAATTTGGCAACACCGATGGTGAAGAACAAGGACAAAGAGGTGGGAAAGATACCATCCCTTAACACAGCACGTACACCTGAGGAAAGACGGTTGGGATGCAGCTGAGTGGAGTTAAGACCCTGTCTTTGCAATAAATAAAACCAAACCCACAAGGCATCCTCCGTGAGGAAGCGGATGAACCCCTTGGAGCAGCTGCACCCTGAGCCACCAAGCACCCACGGCTGCCAGCCTCCCCGGATTTGGCTAATAAGAACCAGCTGGGTTTTTCCACTCTGATAGCTGTGAGAAACTGATGACAACCTGTTTGACCGCTGACCTCTGAACTTGACCCCCTGCTAATACCTTCAGCTGCTGATTGTCATGGGTGGCTGGCAGAGCCCTTTGTCTTTTGCTGTTTTGGAGTCCAGACAGATAAATGATTTCTATTTGTCCTTTGGCGCAACGGAAGAGCTGATCGATATTATCCACGAATGATGTCAAGGATTTGTCGCCACAGCTTATGAATGACAAAACACTACCCAAAAAAACACCTTTTGGGGCAAAAGATTGAAAGCTGGAAAGGTTTATTGATTTTTGCTTTCTTAAATAGCAGCTCAAGCCACAAAAGAGAAAACGAAAAGCTTTGTGTGCTAAAATGCAGCAAAAAGCTTCCTCGAGAACAACGATTAGATCAGCTCCTGCATTTAAGTACTGTGTGCCTTGCCACAGTCAACTGCTCAATTTTGTCTGCTAAGCCCACTGCAATTTCCACCCATTTTTCCTTATTTCAAAAGCGCTTGGATAGTGAAATACCAGCCTCTGGAATAAAATGCTCCTCTGCTTTTGGCCACTGGGTGGTCAGGAGAAGGCCGTGCACATCCCATGTGGGCAGGGAGTGAGCACAGGAGAGAAGAAGAAAAGCTTTTAGGTCCAAAAGAAGAAAAGCTCTTAGGTCCAAGAGAAGAAGAAAAGCTTTTAGGTCCAAGAGAAGAAGAAAAGCTTTTAGGTCCAAGAGAAGAAGAAAAGCTCTTAGGTCCAAGCCCTGGAAAGGTGGTCTCGGGTCCCTCTGTGCACACCTCGGGTCAAGGGATGCTCTGGCCGCACGGTGCTCAGCAACGGTCTCTCCTTCCCCCATAAGCCCACCAGGAGGAGATAAAACATGAATTTGAATCTTATCTATCTACCCATGGCCCTGGGTTTGTGCCTCCTCTGGAGAAAGCCACCTTCAGCTTCTCCAGGAGCCTGGAGAAACCCACCTCCCCACCACGGAGCCTCCCTGCAGGATGCACAAGGAGCGTCTGTGGGTACCAGAGTATTTTGGAGAAACAATTTCTTTCTTCACAGATGCATTTGTAAAAAATATTTTCTTTTGGCAAGCTTTCAAGTAAGATTTTATGAGTAGCAGAGAAACAAGAAGCGGGATTTCCAGCACGTGTATGCACAGCCCCTCCTAACACCCACATCCCACCCCGAAATGGATCCCTCCAGTGGAATTATGATAATAAAATCTGTCTCCTGGGAGAAAGCCAACCTTTTTCCCAAACAAGCAAGACCCTCACCATCCTCCAAACCCCACAGTGACCAGGTTTGGCAAAGAGTGGGCAGCAATCGTGTCTCGCCATTGGGGCGACACTTTCAATTTGGCAACGTAACTGATGTTTAAAGGGAACTTACATCTAGAGAAAAAAGAACCCAAACAGAGTAGTTCTAAAATCCAGAGCCAAGGAGAGCGTTTGGGCACAGCAGAAGGTGCTGAGCCGGGCACAGCAGCACCTTGGAGCAACTTTTCCCACCAGCCCTTTCCTTTTCCAAGCTTTACCCCGCTCAGCTCGCTGGCCAAAAAAAAAAAAGCTTCAAAACCCAGTGCCAAGCCCAGATGAAACCAGAGAGGTTGTCCCAGCCTCACTTGAAGCTCAGTGAACCTTGTCCAGCCCTGAGGTAGTGATGAATGCCTGCTCGGGGTCGAGGAGGTCTGGTTTCAGACACGACGCCTGGCTACAGGGAGGGGATCACTTTGGTTTAAAAGGATGGAGCTCACTGGGGTGAGGGAAGCTTCTCCTCCCAGTACATCCAATCTGCACCAGTAACGAAACTGGGCAGATGTTTTTGCTTTGGAACTTCGACTACTGAAACGTGGCAGCTCTTAGAAGCGTTTTTACTGCAGTGACAAGGAAGATATAAAAACTCTGGGACTAAAATGGGCTCCAAACACGTTTGCCGAGCGTGCTTTGGGGAACTTGGTGCTTTTTGAACCACGCTCCTCCAAAAAAGCCTCCACAATCCTCCTGTGCTCCAGGAGCGTTCAGCTCCCGCCTTGCAGCCCCACCACAGCACTACAAATGATCTAAAAGGCTGAATGCCGGCTGGTCACATCATTCCTCAGCTCCCCTTTGAGCTTTTATTTTGATCTGCGAAGTGTGTCCCACCACCGGTGTCAAAGGAAGTTCCTGAGACAATGTTCACTGTGTTGTGCTCATGGCACTCGCTTCGTCATTTGTGCTCCTCGAGCAGCTTGACAGCTCGTTTCCCTAAATTTACGGAGCTCACATTTCATCTGTGCATTATTCATCATGAAAGAATCCAAATTCCTACGCAATATCCTGAATCGCAGCGGCAACTGATTTAAGCACCTGGCTAACAACGAGATGGGTGGCTCCAGCTTTGGGCTCTTCACCAGACGCTCATTAAAAGGCACAGCCTGGCCCCTGCTTTTAGAATTGAGACTTAACCAAAAGCGCCTTGAACCTGAACCCAACAAAAGGAATCATGGATTTCTGTTCATTCCTGGAAAACTTGGCCTGAGCTTTCCCACAAGCGATACTTTAAACCCAGCAAAGACGCTCTCAAGAGTTTTCTGAGTAATAAAACGTCTCCAAGCACTGGGATTAGACATAATCCAATTCCTTTATCAAAAAAAGATGCCATCGTGGCCTTTGAAACGCAAAAGGAAGAAGTCCCCTTGCTGTTTTCCATCTCTAAAATTGTATCACAGAACGCGCTCGCCAGCGGCTCGGCCGGCGCAGCGGACACCAGCGCCACGGCACGATGAGGAATGGGAAGGGCTCAGCCTCCCCCCGCCACCTGCTCACGCTCCTGCATCATCTGGCAAGACAGGAATTAATCCCTACATTCTGATTTTTCCATCTGCATCGCATCAAAGGTAGCCCCTGTCAATGTGTGAGACATAACCCATGTGTAAGAGCAGGAAATTCCCCGCTTCGCCACCAATTTTGCTGTGACAAATGCAAAGCTTTCTTTTTTTTTGAGGGGGGTGCTGTTTGTTTAATTAAATTTTACGCACGGATAAAACGTTTTGTGAATTTTTTTCCACTATGGGGTGTTATAATTAAAGCTGGTGAACCCGATACGGACAGGCAACTATTGTAAAGCTGTCTTTGCCTGCGGTTTGAACGCCATCGGTCAGGGTTTGATTTTCGGGCGCCGAGCGCTTTGCAAAGGAGGCACGACCCGGAGCAATGCTCATCACGGAGAAGTGCATCTGGTTAAATGACGAGGGCCCTCTTCCCCCCTCAAAAAAAGGCAATAGAAAAGAAAGAAGAAAGGCAAACCAACACAAGATATAACTCCACCCCAAACTCTGTGAAATCTCCAACTTTTCATCAATGCCCAGGTCTTTTTTCACTTAAAAATGAAATTTCTTGTGAAATAGAAAGCTGGCATTCCAGCTGCAGGTTCAGGAGATGTTTCTCTAAAGATCTGGCTATTTCCCCATGTAGAAGAGTTTTGAAATACCCTGGGCATGAAGGGTTTGGGAAGGTCGACCTCACCAGCAGCAAGGAGGAGTGGGAATCATTCCCACATTGCAGGGAGAGGAGCTGGCGAGAAGAAGGCTCTTCTCTGAACCCTCCCCTTCATGAACTCACTGCAAGTCTTTGCCTCCACAACAGATTGACTCCGAGTGTAGCTCTATGGCTGGAAAATCTTAGATCCTAATTTTATAATATCAGCCTCCATTCTGTTTGACATTGATTTTTTCCTCTAAGTCTCGGCGCAAATCCACGAATCAGTTCGTGCATGATATAAATAAGAAGAAAGAAATAAAAGTTAAAAAAAATATATATTTTTATGATTCTTTTTCTGGAGCTGGCAGCAAAAATCTCAGTAAGTCACCAAAAATCAGCATTCCCTGGAAATTTGCTCCATTCTTTAGGAGTACAGATCATGTAAAGAAACCCTGTAGGAGACTTCTATTACAGAGTAGGGTTGGTGGGAATCGAGGAGCACTCACAAAGCTCTTCCTTTTACCATGTTGACCTATTTCTCCGTTATTTTATCCGCGCGAGCCAGAGCGCAGGCACGGGACGCCAGCCCGATGTGAATTAGCGTTAAGGGCCACTCGCCACCTGTTTGAACTGCCAAGTTATGTGGGAAAGCGTATCAATTAACGGTCGTGATTAGCTCATCAGACTTCCCATCTGACAAAACAGTCGCCCCCCTTTTCCAACCTAATCCCCCCCGGAAAGCCCCGGCCGGGGTTGGGTGCGGGGCGGTGATGCCCGCGTCCCGGCGCTGCCCTTCGCCGAGGAGTTTCGCCCTGCAGACAGCAGGTATTTGGGTTAAATTCCCAGGAGCCTCCTATGTTCCCTCGGAGCTTAAAAAGCTGGGACACCGGCCAGGAAAAAAGGACCTTCCGTGACCCGCTCTTAACCCCCGAGGAAAGTTACACAAACTCTTTCACGCTTCGCTGGGATCGCTGTGTAGGAGTTGGCCAAAACAATACTTTCCCTTGTGTTTGCCTACCTTATTAAATATCAATTAATATTTATGGAAGTTTATAAACAGTGCAGCTTTGGTTTCAAGGGTGCTTAGAAATCTGATCTCCTCCTCCTCCTCCTCCCTCCGGCAGCATTTCTCCTGCTCACTGCTGCATGGTGAGAGCCCCGCTCCTCCGGGGGGCTCCCAGGGCTTGGGGGTGTCCCAGGACACACACCCCATCCCTCGCTTTATGCAGCCTTTCAGGGGCACCACCATCCTGGGCAAAATACCAGGATCAGGCGAGATGGATTTATACCCAGTAATCTGTATTTATTTTAAGTCCATTCTCCCTTTTTCTTTTTTTTTTTTCCCTTCCCCTTATTGACACCCTACTTTGTTTTAAATTATGTTTAATTTAAAGGATTTTTCTGTACCCTTATTTCCTAGGAAGAGGCTTTCTAAAAGGCTCCTGCTGATTAATTGTTGCTGGGCTCCTGCCAAGTGTTGGAAGTTTTACATGTAAAGAGAAAATACGTCTCTCTCTCTCTCTCACCACTTGCCCATGCCTTTTCTGTTTGGTACTTCAGTCTATTTTACAAACATATGGCCTGTCATTCAAGCCAGAGAGCACCATCCTGCTGTCAATATTTCCCTCCCCATCACAAAGATTAACATCAGAGGCTGGGCGGCGGAGGCTGGGGTTTCTCGCCCGAGCCCCGCGCTGCTCTTTGCCATGCAGCGAACACGCTCCCTGCAACAACCCAGCGCGGCTGAGAAATTACTCCTGCTCCTGCTTTCACTCTTCTGCTTATTTTTACCGGATAAATCAACATAGCACAGATGTTCATTGCCCCATTTTTCACAGTTCCTTTTAAATTTACTCTTTATTCTTTGTAGCAACTTGGAATACTTGAAGTTTAATAATATTAAAAAACACAATATTTTTTACTTTTTTTTTTTTTTTTTTTTTTTTTGCCTGCCCTTGGCTTACCCTTCATATCAAGCCAAGCCCTGCGGTATATACCACAGCAGGGTTTGACACCGCTATGGCAGCAGCTATAAAACATTAGAGAGTTTGGTTTCCTTTTACTTTCCAAACACAGTCAACGTCGCAGTTATGTCTGTAGCACGGGTTTACCTGCCACACCACAGCCCAGGAGAGCAGAGCCCACGGGGATGGGCTCAGAGAGGCTGGCGAAGGAGGTGACGCTCAACGGTGCCACAAACCACCCTGGGACCCCAGGTGACACATTTTGCCCGAGCTCCCTTGCACGCGAGCGGGATAAAGCATCTCCTAAAACATCTCAGGTGAGATGAAGAGCATTGCCTGCAACGCCTCCTCCATCCCGAGCATCCCCACCATGTGAAGCAGGCGCATCTCTAGGCGAGCTGCAAAGGCTCGGGGTAGCTCTTCCCAGCAGGCTGGGGTAGGGGGCTGCTAATTTTGAGCCACAAGTGAGTTCTACCAAAGCTGGAGGCAAAGCAGCCCCAGTCCCTGGCAGCTTATCTACAAGAGCTATCGCGGGGACCATCTGAAGGCGATTAGGTAAGAGGGTGTCAGGTTTGATGCATCAGATAGACCCCGTGCGCTTGGCCTGCCAGACCTTGCAATGCGCTTGGCCTGTCAGACCTTGCAATCTGAGAGTTTAAGAAGAGAGGGATTTAGGGCTGGATTCCTCTTTTTTTTGAGGGGCTTCCAAAAATAAACTTCTGCGAGCCTGATTTAAAAAGCAACGTTCACCCCAGAGGGAATCAACTTTGGAAAAATCTGCTACGTTGCTGCAAGCACATGGACTGGAGATGATAGTAAGGAACAGCTGAGAAAAAAACCACACAAAACTAACCAAAACAATCCCCACTAGCAAATAAACCCCTTAATCTCATGCACGGCTGTTATTTTTCACTCTTTCTCTCCATATTCACTTCCCAAACCTATTGCTGTTTAATGCAGAAAAGTAGCTGTGATGTTTTAATAGCTCAGATCAATAGCAACCCCTTCCATCTTTCTCTTTTTTAACCTCAAAAATTATTTTAGGCAAGGCTAGGTTCATTTTATCCTTATTTATTTATTACTTAATCGGTAGAGAACCCTTGAGGCAAAATAGCCTCGTTTGCAAGAAAGATCAGGTGCCAGAAGCTGCAAAGGCAGAGCTACAAATCAGTATGCAAACCAGCTTCAACCCACCAGCATAAAGGATCTCCCATACAGCACATGTGTTATTTGCTTACATCACTTAACACGGTTTAACACATATTTTTAAACAGAACACTTGTTTATAAGCTCCACGATATGGAAGGGCAAGAAGCCATGATAAAAAAAATCAGAAAAGGCATTTAACGCAGGGAAAGCGCATCTATCCCAAACACCGCCACAATCAATTTTTGCCTCCCTGAAAGATGCCCTGTCTATCCATTAAGTGTTGTTCCTGCGTGTCCCTCCTAAATCTTTAGGCTTGTTATTGTTAATTATTATTTATGCAGTTCCGTTTACTCTGGAACCGGTAAACGGTGCTGAGTTAGACTGTGTGGGAAGAATTTCTTGTTTTGAGAGACATTAGAAAAGACTCCCCAAGTCTTCTGCTCGATTTGAGGCCTGAAGAGACAAAGGGACAAATTTTGTTAAGCTGGGACTTTTGTGCTCCCTAAAAAGAGGGGTGGTCTCACCCCCTCCTCACACTCGGGGAGAGCGACTCAGCATCATTCATCCTCCATGGGTGTGAGGAACATAAAGACCTCTCTTTCTGCTGGACTAAACCCATATATTAAAGAGAAACACATGAACCAGCTAACTTGTCAAGTAAGTTGTTGTTAGAGATTTTCTTAAGCTGTATTTCTCTGATTCCAATGATCAAAGGATTCTCTCATTTTTTTTCCTCATCCCTGTGTAGGAAGACAGGTAACAGATCAATCAGATAACTGGCATTAAGATGTCACTTCAACAACAGCTTGCTCTGAATGGTGAAAATAGTGAGATCTGGGGTGAGAAATGAAGCCCCCGCGTCCGGGGCTGGAAGGTGGCAGGAGGATAACATGATAATTTCATGCTAAGGACATGGAAAGACGAGGGAGAAGATAACCCATCTTCTAGCCCAGACATGGATGGGGAGTCACAGCGGGTACGGCTGCCGTCAACCTCAATAACCAGCAGCATTACAGAGGGGTATTTAAGTGTCAGCAAACTTAAGGCTCTACGTCTGAAGGTATATTTTTTTAATGAATAGTTTGGGTGTCCAGAGATATTTACAGCCCGTGTTGGCAGCACCGCAATAACCCCACAGTACAGGGGCTGCTTACGGAATAAAATTACTTGCCTTAACCAAGCGTACTGTAAATTTTCAAGAGTCAGTGTCCTATCGAAAACAGGGCCTTGCTGCGTGCTGGAATTTGATTTAAAGTAACACGGAGCTCGCTGCCTTTACAAAAGACCCGCTCTCAGCACGACACCTGCTCAGGGATGCTGGCGCCAGGATGGGACTTAACGCAACCGAGGTCACCCCACCTCGGCGTGTCCCCAGCCGTGAGATGGCGCAGACCTGGTTTTGCAGAGATTTATGCTGCTTTAGTCACAGAACAGGGTCCTTTCGCTCTCAGACCAACCCTTCCTCAGGGCCTGAGCACCCGCGCAAGACTGTAGGACGGAGAAATTCAGCCAGGTTGGCGCTTTCCTGGTGTGAAGGAAAAGTTGGAGGAAACCCAGGAGGTTGGTCAAGCATCTCCATTGGGTGTGGACTTTTGTCATGCTCAATTCTGTCAATCCTGCCTGAACGTGGCCTCTGCTCCTGAATTTTGGACATTACCCCAAGATCCTCCTGCGAGACCTGAGTAGGCTTTATAAACTAACTTGAGTTGATAAACCTGAGTTTATAAACTAACTGAGTGGGCTTTATAAACTAACATGACTCACATCTCAAGTTTATAACAACGGTGCTTTAAGATCCTTCTAATTATTTTTTTTTTGTCAGTGCACCTGTGTTGTCTCACATGGATACACACACCGATACGGAAAAGTAGGGAACGCGCAGAAAACAGGAAGTTCTCTGGAGGAAAACTGAGGCAGGATGAGAAAAAATGATATGATCAGAACTATGGAAAAATTCTAAGGTTTCTGAACAGCAGAAGCTAAATGACAGCCAAGACTTGACCATTTGCAGCCAGGTTTCCCCGACCTCAGCTCTCTGCTCGTTGTGTCCTCCAGGGAAGAGGAAAAGGAGTAAAACACAGTTAATGGTTAATTGCACAACCCAAAGCTCTCCCACAAAAACTCTTTCAAGCACGGAAGGTATTATCCTCCCACTTCATAAAAGCTTACCCCCAAATCCCACCATGGAGAGCATCAACCTCCAGCCTGCAACACAGGCGTGACCTGAAGTGGCCGGGTCTGAGCCCAGCTCTTAACCCCCACGTACGGAAACGCTTTGCCTGCGACCTGCCGATTGATTTACAGTACAGAGAGGGGACAGTGGATTAACGGTGTGTATAGCTGGATCAGCTTCCGAGGTGCAAAACAAGCTCAGCCTGGTTTAGATCCGTGCGTGGGAAAATTTAGCATCGCCTTCTCCAAAGCTCATTTGCAATTTACGCTCCCAGAGGGGTTTTTTTTGTTGTTGTTTTTCTTTTCTTTTTCACAGCAGGACTCAGTTGATCAACAATCTCAGCGAGACAAACATCCCAACTTTCCACAGGGCAGCAGGGCTCCTCCTCCCACTCATCCCTCGTGTTCGTGTTACTTCCAAGGGGACGTATTTTCCTGAGAGGCCAGAGGACGAAGGGAGCAGACAGGGAATTCCAGCGTTCAGCCTCTCCTTGGCTGGAGGACATGGGGAAGAGGAAGAGTGAGGGGTGGCTCTCCTCCATCCTCAGTGAGCAGAAACACAGCAAAGAGGAAAAATCACCAGACTGAAAGAACTGTGACCCAAGCAAGGCAATAAGGTTCTTGCACTGCCTCGGTATACAAGGTGTGGTGTTTTTCTGTAAAAAACATGGTATTATTATGGTTTTTCTAAATAAAGGCCAGCAGACGTGCTGATCTAGGGGTTGGCAAGGTCAGTGCATCAGCAGCGCTGCCCAGTTTTCCTCTTCCTCTCCTCTGGCATAAGAAGCCTGCTGATTTGAGAATCCACCTCTCAAACTATTGCCAAGCACACGTGAAGTGAGAGGATAGAAAACAAAACAAAGATGCAAGACTCTCAGAAGTAATAAAACCTGCGCTCGGAACAGAAACCAAAGCGGAAGGAATCACAGAATCACAGAATGGCCTAGGCTGGAAAGGACCTTAGAGATCATCTAGTCCAACCTCCCTGTTTTGGGCAGGGACGCCACCTCTCGACTAGACCTGGCAACACATGGGGACCGAGAGGGATTCGAACCCGCGACCTCAGTGCTGATCCTTGTTGCCAGCACCACGCTTAAACCACTGAGCTAACCGGCCCCCCAATGCCGAGAGTTTCCATGCACTTCACAGTGTAATAAAACGTGATACCAATGAGGCAATTTGGTAACAGAATTATTTATCCTTGAGAGCCAAAAATGCTCTGAAATTTCATTAGCACCTCCTACACCACACGGCCAGCAGCTAGATCGACATGTTCGAGTGATACAGTCACAGGGGGTCCTGAGAGCAGCTCAGGTACTGCAGGATGTGGCCACAAGCCCTGAAGAAATCAAGGCAAAAAACCAAATGGGTTCTGGTATAAAGCCTCTGCCAGCAGCTCTCAAAAATCTGTCCCCTTTTCTTCTCCTTTTTTTTTAATTTTTTTTTTTTTTGGCGGGGAGGATAAGGAACACCACTGACAATCCCCAGTAAAGATTACGTTTACCCTTGGGGGTCTCTAAAGAGACTTCTGAAAAACACTTCATTTTAGGGGCTTTAGGAATGGATCAGATTTCTCAAATCACCAAGTCCTGCAGTACCTGTTCCCTTAATCCTTTTGAACGCCCTTCTGCCCAGCACGCAGTTCTAGCCACACAAATTGGATGCTTTGCTGTTATTATCCTCAGCATCCTGTCCAGAGGCTATGGACAGCGCACACGGGCTCGGCGTGTTTAAAGTTTGCCTTTCAAGTGGCATTGCATTCTCTCCGTTTCTCCTTCCTTGCACTGAAGTAAGAAAACACAAACTCGCTTCCTCGGAGCCGTCTCGAGCAGTGCACGTCTGCCAAGAACACAGACACACTGCAAATTAACGAGGATTAAGAAAAAGAGGACGATGGATACGACGCTGAGAATTTCCATAGTTCAGAGCTACGTATGGTTTGAAATGGACATTGAGCCTACTCGTGGCTGAAGCTAATTCCCCTCTGAGATCAGCTGTGAAGTACGAGAAGTTTTTGTCCCACCCTGAGGCACCAGTGCCAGTGAACACCAGACTCAAACCAGCCCAGCTGCACCAGTGAGAGGTTTCACAGAATAGAATCATAGAATTGTCAGGGTTGGAAGGCACATTAAAGATCATCTAGTTCCAACCCCCTCGCCATGGGTAGGGACATCTCCCACTAGACCAGGCTGCCCAGAGCCCCATCCAGCCTGGCCTTCAAAACTTCCAGGGATGGGGCTTCCACCCCCTGTATGGGCTTTTTCCTGCAAAGCTCTCTTAGGGCGAAGAGAGCATCACCCCAAGCATCAGCTGCCCCATCGCGCCGCAGGTGCGCGAGGTCCCGTTTTTCCATCCACCTTAGCCAATCCACTCCTGTCACGCCTCATTCATTTATACCAGTAGTAAGCGTTAATGCTGCTAATAAAAGACCGCTCCACTTTCCTCCTCTCCATGATGCTTTCTGCAGTTTGCTGTTTTTTGAGCCGGTACGTCCCCAGGCAGAACAGTGTTTGGGGAGCTGGGGGGGCTCTGCCGTCCCCTCCCTGCACGCGGTGATGCTGCCACGGCACAGGGAGATTTAACTCAGGCACCGCGGCAAGGACATGCCGGAGGTGGGGACATCGCAGTTCCCCACCCAGGGACCCTCCGGACGCAGACCTGCACGAGGTCTGTTCTCCATACTCGGGTTGTTTAAACACTTACAAGCGAACACCAAGGACACTGCTACCAAGTTCTGCTGTTCCTCAAGGAGCGTAGGGAGGTGACACCGAGTCAAGGTGGACCAGACCCCAGCAGTTCACGAACCACGAGGCCGATGGCATGGGGGAACAGAGGCTCCTCTTCCACTCGGGCACGTGAAGCACAGGGAGCCCCAGCAGCATCCTCCCCAAGGCGCTGTCACTGTCCCTTGGTGGAGGATGAGCCCTGGCAGAGTGACTGCAGGGACAGGGTGGAATTTTTCCACTGGGCTCTTTTAAGAAAGGCAAACTGATCTCACCTCGCTGAGGCCTAGAAAACCCCACTGGCAGCTTCGATTTCAAGTTGTTACTAAACGGGGCCACAGTACAGCTACTGACAACTACGAAAGGCTCCAAATACGTCTGCAGAAAACAATTTCCTCCTTCCTCCTCCTCAGCGCTGAGCAGCCAGGCTGCAGCAGAGCATGAACAGCACAGTTGGCAGCAAACGCCCTCCTTTTGCACGGACAGTCCCTTCTAAATCTCTCAGGGACTGGTGAAGCCCCAGAGATGGTAAAATCTGGCACAACCACGAGCCCATTCTCTTGCAGCCAGTGTGCGCATGTGCGTGCACACGCGGCCACACCATCCATCCAAAGCTGATACATCTCTATCCGAGGTGACACGGGTAACAAAAGGGATGTGTGTGTCCCCCCCCGCCATCCGTCCCCATCTATCGAGTGATGCAGATGGGCAGTTCGGGAGGACTGTGTGCACATATGCAGAGATGCTCTCATGTCCTTTGACCCTTCGTCCCTCCATCATGGGAGATCTATAACATTTACAATCCAAAAAACAAAAGAGAAGGGAGAGTAGGGCCAGAATTCATCTTCCAGGCTGACACCTAGCGTTAATTAACGACTTAAAAATCAATGACATAAGGGACAGGCAGCAAATGACACCTCCACGCAGAGTCTGTCTGCTTTCAGGAGCAAGAAAAAAAAAAAAAATCTTCGGGGACAGCTCTGATGCATGCCAGACAGGGGCATGGGAAGGAGTGGCAAGGCTGGCACCCCCAGCCCATTGATCTCTGCCAGCATAACCACTCTAAATTCCCCCACTTTATTTTTTTTTTTCATTTTCCAGCCACCAAAGTGCCATGTTTAGGCTTCCCCAGGGACGTTGCTCCCAAAGGCATGGGAAGCCTGATGTGTTTTAAAGCTAAGCATACAGCAAAAGCACTGGGCAGTCTAAACAGAAGGCGCATTTTTCAAAGCCATCAGGGAAGTTTCCAATGTACATTTTGGGGGACGACAGGCTGGTTCTGTGCACTCACAGCCCCGGGTTCATTCCAGCACCCCACACCACAAGTTAGGGTAAGGCAGCTCCCCCTATTGCTGATGTGAACAGGAGGATGTGTGTACAGACACACAGTGGAGCTTAGCTCAGGAGCCAGCAGAAAGGTGTGTTCGTTACCTCCCTTTTAGCAGAGGCGAGGAAGAAGAGGCTCATCCTGCACCACCCTCCTGGTGCGGTGGAGCATCCCTGTCGCACCAAGCATTGGCCAAACCGAGGCTGGGAGGCAACTGGGAGGTGTGGTCGAGATGGTCCTGATCCTCTCCTAAGCACATCGCAGTCAACATTTGCTGTAGCAAGAGAAGCTCAAACCGCAGCTCCCCAGCAACCTGCGACATGCACCATTCCACAAACTAATCGCGTTAAAACGAACCGACCCAGCGCACGTGGGAGCCTAAAAGGTGGAGAGAGCCTCCCAGATGCTGCCTGTCCCCAGGCCTCAGCACTTCTCCCGCCCAAAAATCCCTGTCGCTGCAAAACTTTTGTGCAGGAGCTGTGTGGAGGGATGGTCCTGGAGAGCAGATGGTGTGCTTTTTTTTTTTCTTTTTTTTTTTTTTTTTTGTAAGAGCAAACCTTTCTGGAATACTAAATCTTACAGGAGCTGTAAATGTCAAATTTAAATTCATACTTTGTACCACCTTTGATTTCAAAGAGGATTACACCTATTCGCTGAAAGCAAAGCAACACCAAAGCTACATGAAATGGAATTACGACTACTTAGGCCTTTTTCTATTGCCTCTTTATATTGTTAACTCCTTCCAATTCATTAAGTCTAATCCTTATTAGGCTAAGTAACACACATATGAATAGACAGGACTGGACACAGGAGCATATGTGCCTTTTGTATCACTTCCTGGTTAATCCCTCGCCCGGGGAGGGGACAGACATGGGGAGAAGTGGCGGTCCCTTGGCCGAGCGGCGGCGTGCCGCCCAGCGGGGAGCACAGCCCGGGCCAC
>NW_009692691.1:0-20000 GCF_000703405.1 Apaloderma vittatum
CTGCGCCGGCCCGGCAGGCCGCCCGCCAGCACACCGCCTTTATCTGCCATCAGCAGGCTGCTACCTTCCGCAAGGCGCTATCTGGATTTTTATTTTTACCCCGTCATCAACTAGCTAAGCAAATTGGTTGATAGGTTTTTAAACAGCACAGTCACGCGTGGAAGAGTTAGAGCAATTTACCAAAACAGTAATTAGCACCTTTCAAAGACTTTTTTTTTTTTAAGTACCAGTTTGGGTTGCTGCAATTCTGTCTTTATTTTAGATAAACAAACCAGTCTTGTCCTGTTACATTTTTTAATTTTTTTTCTTATCCTGCTCATATATTTCAGGTTTGGAATCGGCGCTGGTGAAAAGTGGGATCTGTCTTTTCAACTCTTTGATGGAGCCCAAGCGCTCATTAGCAATCGGCGAAATGGCCCCAGAGCAGCCTATGCTTCGGGGAAATCTTATTATAAAGGGTGTCGTTTTACTGGTGCTTCCCCAAAAAAGTGTATCTTTCCACCCCAGCATATCTCAGACTCACATCAAGAGGCAAGGTGTCACAAACATGTATTTTAAGTTTTTGCAGGCATTTTCTTGGGAGAGTTTCTCTTTTAGTATGTTTTTTAGGTAAAAGCAGACAGCTGTTAAAAGGTCGAGCAGACTAATGATCTTATTGAGGGTTAAAATACTAAATGCAGACTTCTTTTTTTTTATAAGGAAAAACCCCCCAACATTCTCCAGCACTTTTATTTTCTCCCTAAACTCCCATTTACCATATTACCAGTAGCAGCAAAAAAAAAAAGAAAAAGAAAACATGATTTTCCTAGGTTTTGGCATTCCTTTCTGAAATTTAAAAAGGACAGGGTTTTGTTCAAGTCAGTGTGTGAATGCACAGGCTGCTAGACATTCAAACACTGCTGCTAGGACGTTCCAAGGCAGTAAAACATATAAGAGGCAATTAATTAAACAATGACATTTTGGATTTAAATACAGTATGCTTTAGCTCCTCTCTGGGTTTAGAGTACGTTTTGTATATTTCATTAGTAGGATTTTCCATTAATCTGGCTTGTCTCTGCAGAAAGCAACGTATGTATTTATGACTCAAGTTTATCCAAGAATATAGTGAACATAGTCTTAGGCAAAAAAATGTAACGACAAACGGAGAGATGTAAAAAAGCTACCTGAAACCTGCTGCTTTTCTCCTACAAACTTACGCTCCCAGTGAAGTCTCCGAACTAATTAGAATTGATTTATTATGGATCAGGTACCTTATCAGGTGAGGAAAGAAATTACCATGGACAGTCAAAGGGTTGAGAGGTCAATACAGAATAGCAAAATCAATTTGCATTGATTAGACAAAAGGTCCATTTTACAGAGCCCAAAGGATTAACTTTTAAGCAAACATCTTTGAACTATAAGACAGCATTTGTGACTGAGAGGTATAAGCGGTGCAGCATTAGAAAACACTTAAGATATTTAAATAAGAAAATAATGCAAGCAATGGTTTAAGCTATCTGGATGTTTATTTTTTATTATGAATCATCCCCGGGATTACTGTACAATTCACTTGAAAGCCCTATGGAAAGGATGCAATTGTTTCATTTATCCCGCGTGTCAATCTTCCCACGAGTTTCCATTCAGGTAAGGTGACTAAACTCAGGAGGGTTGCAGAGAAGGGAGAAAATCTGTGCAAAGGATTGCACTAATCCTGGTGTTGCTTGCGATGAAATATTTACTTGGCAAACGTCGCACTAATCCTGGTGCTGCTTGCGATGAAATATTTACTTGGCAAACGTAGTGTTTTACCACCAAAACCCGAGGAGATTTTTTTTTCCCCCCAGTGAGATACAGTGAGAATTGTAAAACAATTCTGAAACACTAGAAGGAAGGAGGCTTCCTTCTGTGGGTCACCCCTAACGTTTTCTGTGGCACTGAAAGCAGCACGATGCCGCCGGAAAGCATCACTGCAACAAAAAAAATAACCCCCAGACAAATGTTCTTCACCTCCTCGTCACTTTCTTTTCAAAGTTTATTCCAAGGAGAACATATTTCTTTGTCCCATACCTTGGACTTTTTTTGGGGGGGCTGCAGACCCAGCATATGCTGCTGCATTCTGTCACTTGTGTTGTAGGTAAAGTGATGTAAACGTCAGCTTTAATTCTTAACTGGGCTTTAGAAAAGCCCCCGTGCTTGGTACTTTCAGGCAGCCACCTTCGGCAGCAAGCATCTTCCTTCCCTCGGCACCCAGAATTGCTCTTACCTTCGATAGCAAGCATAGCTCTCAAAGTTCAGCAGTTCGTAGCGCCTTTCGAGGTCATGTTCTTTTTCCCTAGGCAAGTTGCAAAAGTTCATCAATATGTTAATTACTAAATCATTAAACACTTAAAAGAACCTTTAACTTACATTGATTTTGGGACTTGCAACTGACTTTTCTCTTTAACTTTAAGCCACTCCAAACAAATGATACACAAACTTAAAACCTTGCTCAGGTAGCGTATTCAGTAGCAGGGCCTTTTCGTTCTCTGTAACGACGGCTTTAATTCCGTCTGTTGTGCTACAGGACGTATTTCATATTTCATATTCATCCTTGGAGCGGCTGTTGTGGAATGTCCTAAGTATAAAACATTCCCCCGGATCTAACGAACAAATTCCAGCTTCAGCCTATTCACCAAGATAATATGACACTGGAAGTATTATCCTACATACATTCGGCCCTAATGAATAATGAAAATTAGACATGGGATTAGAAAGCTTAATATTTTGAAGGTAGAATCTCCTGTCAAGTTCAGACACGGTAGGAAATCTGTGAGCCCAGGCTCTTCCCAGGGTATATGCAAGCATCTACACTAGGTGGCATTACTGAAAGAAACAGAATCAAACTGAAAGCTGCAAAACAAGCGCTGAGGGCAGAACGCGGTGAAAAGCACGCAGCCTCTACTCCCTTCCTCACCAGGACTAGCAAATAAAGTGTATTTGTCCTTGCTCCGCAGTGCCAGTGGTACCATGGCACTGCGACCCGATGCGCTGGTGTCCTTGCAGCAGTCTGGTGCTGCCGAGCTAGCGGTGGCACTGAGGATTTCTACGGAGCAGGTAGCAGCTCACATTTTGCTCTCTCCAGTCTTCACCTGTCACGTCTGAGGTACAACCCAAATCTATTTGCACGTTTCTAAAATGTAATTTTAGTCTACCATTTGGCCTTTGACACAGTAACTGCGCTTAATATTTCTTCAACTGGTTTTTTTTTTCACTGCTCTGGCTAATTTTGTGCCATTGCATGCTTCTCAAGTTTGAAATATGAGAAAAACAAGTTACTTTACGTGTGTTCGACAAAGCACACACACTACTCGCTTTTGAGGGAATGTTTAAGTCTAATGGGAAGAGAGCAAAAAAGTTTTGCATCCATCTGATGGGTAAATATTCCAGTAAATCATCCTTTTGTAAATACATGTGTCCATCTATACTTACAGAAGAGAAAGCTGGTTCATTCGTCTTATTAAGGCATTCTTCTTATTAACCAGCATGAACCACTCCTGCATCATAGCTTCTTCTTCTTCCGTGTTTCTTCCTGCAGTCAAAAGACCTCCATTACTCACACGGCATTTCACAAACAGAGCTACATATTTCATTTCAGCTTTTAGAGCACTGCTCTTCAATATCAATATACTGAGCATTAGAAGGCGTACTTTGAAATAACACTAATATCGTATGACTCCGAGTCCTGCCGCCCAGTCCTGCTCGCTCCATAAATAAACCTTTGAAAGCAGCCATTTTTCACCAAACATTTTAGTGTTCTTTATCACACTCATACCTTGACCTAAATAAACACCTTTTTAAAAGCACCGCGTCTTTTAAATTCTCTAGAAAGGACTATACTGTTGCCACGTTCCCAATGAAAAAATCCTTGCTGCTAAGAGACATCTGGTCATCACAGGCTTCCAAACACAAACCTGATCCTTGTGGGCAAGATCCCCTCCACCCGTGCAAACCCAGCACGGTGAGGATGACGTGGTAGGGATCACAGCACCTGCAGAGGCAATGGTAACCCTGAACCCTTGGCCAAGGCATGGGCACCTGCTCAGCTTCTTGGCGCTTATGGCCACTCTTCCAGATGATGAGCTGGAAAGAGCTGCTCCTCTCCTGAACCTGCAGTCAAAGGCTCCTGACTGTCCTTTCCACATAGTGGTGTCACTTGGCCAAATTCCACTCTCTCTCAGCTCAGGGACTAGGAGAAATCCCATCAAAGTCCTCTGTGGTGACCTGCCATTCTCATCTCTTGGGTTGAGCTGAGAAGTGAAGACTTTACGGTCTTCACTGAATTATGAAACTCACACCCTTCTTAGGGTTAGAAGTAAGCTGGGAAGAAACCTGGAATAGTGGCAAAGGACCGTGAGTTGGGTCTTCTGGGTACCTCTCCCGTCTTTGATTCTGCTTCACTGGGAGGCTGTGGGCAGATCTCAAGTGCCTTGTGTGTAATACGGGGATAATCATCCGTACTCACTTTGCAAAGGTGCTAAAAGTTAATTCTTTCATGTTTGTAAAGGGTTTTGAAATCTCTCTTGCAAGGTGCAGTATACTTGGGAAAGCTATCTTACTAACTTAACCCATGGGATCCCGAGTTGCAGAGAAGCAATTTCCAGCACCAGAAGCTGGAAAGACACCAGAAAAAAAAAATCATTTTGCTCTACAAGAAAGCCTTCAATTTCTGGATGGAAGCACGGACGTGCCTGCCATGTGCGCATCCACAGCCCAACCCTGTGCTAGTGTGCAAGCCATGATCCACGCTGCACGGAGGACCTAACCCAGCTATGACCGTGCTGTGTGCAAGGGAAGGTCATCGGCCCATTCCAAACCGATTCCCCCGCTACGGCTGGTGGGCTTGGGGCATCCCCAGGAGCGAAGGAGAAGGAGATGAACAGGGAAGTGGGTCAGCTCGGGAGGGAGCTGGTAGGCCCACACAGCAAGACACAGTTATACCACTCGGCATCCTTCTGATGTGAGACATCCCCTCACACCCCCTTATCCCCCTGGGAAGCTCCTGGCTGATGAAACCGTTCCTGGAAGGCTGCTTTTAGGGTAAACGATTTGATAGCAAGGAGAGGTGAAGCAGAGAGCATCCTAAATTGGGAATAACCTTGCAGCCCTTTTCCAGGCAGAAGAAGGAGAGTCAAGCTCCTGGACAAAGGAGTGATGAAGGAAGAATCTCTGTCACATAGAAATGCTCTCCCCTAAGACCTCCAGCTTCCGTTTTTGTGCGGAGAACATTATGTCATGGCATTTACAATAACATTCAGCAGTTTGGCGCCCCCGCGAAGAGGATTAAAACTTATAAGTACACTTTGTTGTTAAGTTACAGATCAAAGGCGTCACTGTGTTGGCCCATCTAACAAGGTCTGCTTTTAGAAGTAGATGATAATCAATATTAGCAACCTTTCACTGAGACACACCGAGTAGCTGAAATTTGTTTTGGGGAGAGGGAAAGAAAAAGGAGATAGACTGCCTCTTTTATTCGTGCAAAATGACCAGTCCGTTCTGTGACGCATGAGATTGCCACACGGCCCGTGGAGAAAAGTTCTCACAACCAGACATACGTGGCTATAGTAACATTTAAATTAATTTATGATACTAAATTTGTCAGTTTTGAGGTGGCCTGGGATCTCTGGCTAGAAGATGCCATGATAAAGGCAAGCTCTTGCTGCGTTTCGTTTTGCAAGCCTTGAAAAAGAAACGGGAGACAAACGTTTCAAAGGAGTTTGACTCAATGGCGGCTCTGAACTTGAATTTCATGCCACGCAATCTCAGGGTAGGAACATAAACTTCAGATGTACACTTCTTTCAACTAATGCATTCCTCCTAAGTAAAGTTAATTGCAACATATAACGAGAAAAGATCTAGGTAAAGCTTGGAGCTGCCGAGTCAGAGCTGAACAGGTGCCTATTTCGCTATTTCCACACCGACACCAGAGCACACGCAATATCCATAGAATAGGCTGCTTTAAAAGTGAGTTAACAAAGTCTTGATTGTTTTTACAGAATTTTTAATCTGTTTTTGTATTCGCTTTGGACCCATGTGATGCCCTGACACCGGTCATGTGATATCGGCTGCGATAGGCACAAATCCCCAGGCAGCAACAAAAGAAGAAAGAGTAAAAAAGAAAAAGCTGAAAAAAAGCTTGCAATTTGGAAAAAGGCCAATTGTACCCCGGCGAAGGCCTTTTTGATCAGTGAAATGACACATGTGTGCAATATTAATAGCAGTCGATGCTGATATTTTATTTGTTGACTGTCAGCTTTTAAATTCTTGCACATGGAGCTGAAACAGTTTCTTCCCAGGCAAGCAAAATAAAGATGAACTCCTGTATATAAGAAATGTAAATAACTCTTTTCAGCAAATACAGCTTTTTTTTTTTTTTTTACAGCACATTACTTTTTTTTCCCCCTCCTTGGTGGAAGGATGCACACGAAACACTTTCAACAAAGAAAACCTGAGTGTTGTTACTGCAGCAGTATTGTAAGCTAAACTCGCATCTACAATTTTAAAATAAAAAATTTAGAAAAGCCTTTCTTTAATAAAGTTTTGCTTTGTAAAAGCCTGCTGCTGATGGGGTTGTTTTTGCTTTCACTTTCTAAGTTTAAGACAAGTATTAAATTGACTTGATACAAATACCTGAAAATGAAAATTGGGAAAATATCTGTGTTGTTCTCAGGAAAAAAAATTACTGTACGGATTATTTAAATGAAGTGAAAAACATGTGTGAGAACAAATCGATCCCATGCATGCAAACCCCTTATCTGAGCCAGTACAAGATGATGAAAATCTATAAATAGCCTGCAGATCTTAAACTTAAATTTTTTTCCATAATACATGCATTACACTATTGTTTTCGATAAAAAACAACAACAACAACAACAACAAAACCCTTTTAAAGCTAGTAAGTTGGACCATTACAAATTAATCCTGACTTTAATAACTGGTTAAAGACCCCTTCAGCTTTATAAGTAACAAAAAATATTAAAGCCTGTGATCACAGCGAGCTTTTCTCATTTCTCCTCTAACCATTTGTTATTTAATCCAATACTAGTAATCCAATTTGTCCATCAGACTTTTAAAGGGCAGAATGCAACTTCCCCAGCTTAGACACTTTTCAAAGTACAATATATTTTTCAAATGAATGCTGGATGTTTCATTTTTTCCCCAACTGTTCCTAGCTCTAATGTATGAGGAAAAAAAGAACAAGATGAACATTGTTCGTGCTGATTAAGTAAGAGCTCATTAAAGAGCTGTCAGTGCCGTACTTTGAATATGCATGAAGCATATAATCAGATCTAGTACCGTCACTAGAGGAGAATACGGTAAGTACAAAGGATTGATTTAATTACTTAGAGTGGGCTGTGGTGGTAAAGCAGTCTTGTTAGCGCAAAAAGAAAAGGAGGTTGTATTCTGGCACGGTTAGGGGAAAAAGGCAGTTTTAGCTTCTGCCACAATACCTAATCTCAGGATAAAGCACTTTACATTGTAGCTTAAAATGAAGACTGTCGGTTTTCTAAAAAAGACCAGAATTCATCTTATCTTGTTTAACCTCACCTGGTTAACTATCTAGCAGGGCATATTTATTCTCTTTAACACATAATTATGCTTATACCTTTTTATTCTGTAGTTCAATACTGACTTCTGAAAACAGTCTTCAAAAATAAGAGCACGTAGCGCTGCAAACATCATATGCATGCAAAATGCTCGGTAAGAGATTCCAAAAATGCAGAACCAGAAACTATGACGAAACAGTGCACGCACGCGCCTCTAAGTGAAAAGACAATACAGCTTTTAATGTCAGACTTCAGTATTGCATAGGTTCTGAGGACGATTCTGGCAAGGTTTCTCAAATTTATTTTGGTTCTCCCCCTCTTCTTTTCCGCCTTTTTTTTTTTTTTTAAATCAATACATTCTTGTTTTATTCTTCCTCTAGGAATCCAGGGAAATTCTCTCACAGCAACTCTCAGTGCCATTTTCTAATTTCATTGTCTGGCTGGAGTGGTGAAGGATGCGTGCTCTATTCTTCTCTTCACTTGACATCTACCAGAACCCTCCTCAGCGATTAGGAACGAGCCCAGCACCAAGCCTGGAATAGCCCAAGACACTAAATTCTACCTTCAGATATGAGAAACTCCTCCTGACTTCCGAGTTGTGACTCTGTGCTGTAGCAACTCCTGCACGGGATTCAGGCAGAGCTGCAGAATAAAACTTGGTGTCCCCTTATTGGGACGAATTTTAGCAGCAGCAAAAAATCCTCAAAACCTCACCCCAAATCCCTTCCTTTTTTTCCTGTGGTTCATCACACACACGGTTTTCCTGACTGTTAATTCAAAAGCAACTTGACACAATTTTAATCTAAAATGCACATGAATTACAAGCATGTTTATGTGTTACTGTGTTTTGAGAATAAGGTAAGCAACTACCTTATTTGAATATTCTAATCTTCCAGGTAATCTTTCTAAAATACCTTTTCCTTCACCTTTTTCAGGATTTGCACATGGATTTTGTTTACATGTAAGCTAATGATTTGTTAAATATTTAAATGAGAAACATCTTGACAAATATATCTTCTGAATTTGAAAAATTCAAATATACCTTATCAAGTTAAAAAAAAAAATTTTTTTCTTCCTTTCTCGCTAAAAATACTTCCAAACCCACCCCTCAGGATCCGTCAGCTATCAGTGTCTGTATGTGCCATTAGACCCATTATTTTTAAGCCATTTGTGCAGCTAGTCATTAGATAAACCCAATATGGATTAACATAGTAAACCTGTACCTTGCTAAGAAAACAGAGAAGAAACACTGTGAATACCACTTAAAAGGAAGAAAAAGGAGCCACATGCAGGGACAAGTCTAGTTTACAGCATAAATGGATGAACACAGTAACTTCTCTACACTTTATACCAACGTAAATCTGTCAAGACAGGCCAATAGATTAATATTTTTCTAAAAATCCTTAAATGTAAATGCATTTAGCTGTTGTGCAAAAATGAATTACAACCTGTGGAAGATAAATAATAAAGGGTTTCTATCAGCATCCCGAACCAGCCCATTCAATCTGGCAAGAAATCGCAGCTGAACAGGAATCACTTTGTATGCCGTCTTAAGCAGTAATTGTTTTTAAATTTTATTTGCACTGTGTATAGTGTGTGTGCCATGGTGTCATGGTTAAATACAGAAACCTCCCCATGTCTCCCCATTTACCTCAACAGAACTACATGAAAAACAACCTACTTAAGACAGAGCCCATTCTTCACCCATTTGCTGATGTTTACACACAGTTTTAAAACAGAATAGAAGAAGCTTTCTTCACTCAACACACTTGGGTGAAGAGGCCAGCAGGAGAATGCCAGCGCATGTGAACTAGAGCAGGGCAAATACCGACAAAGGATGGCCAGTGCCGCTGGGCTCCTCTCTCGGGGCTCTTTGCTAGCTCACAGAAGTTAGATGACCACCGAGAGCCATCCAAACACCATCAAATTCCACAAATTTAATGGGAAGGTCTTTTGAAAACATACCCTACTGCCTTTATTTGCCTGCTGGGAAAAAAAAAAAAAAGAAGGTTGCATTCCCCCAATCACAGGGGTAAGCCTTTACGAATTCCTGCCTTCGGAGCAAGTGGACAGATCGGCTTGTTTACCTGAAGGAGAACACGAAGAGCAAATAAAGAACAGTTCTAGGATGTGTCTCATCTTGTCTCTAAGAAATTCACTGAAATTGAAGGCGGTGTGTTTAAAACCGATAAAAAGAATGGTCTTTCCTCAAAGCCTCATCATTTGCCAGTAAAACTCACTGCCACAAGGCAACGCTGAAACTAAGGGCTCAGCAAGAATTAAAACCAGGTTGAATGTGGAACGTGGAAACGCAAAGCTGTAGCAATAAATATTCACAGAAACAAACAAACCAACCCAGGGGAGGTAGGAATTGGATCCTCCTGCTTTAGGACATGAGTTAGTCTTTCATTTTTAGAGGTTAAATGAAATTCCCTGGGGCCAGGGTAGCCGGTAACTGGCTCTTGCCTGGGTTCAACTCATACCTGGCTTCGACGGGACAGTGCTCTCGCCCAGACCATGAGGCTGATCTGCTGCGGCAATCACAGCTTTACTGGAAGGAAACATGGAAGGGATGAGAAACAAGGCCGGGGGTTTTAGCTGACCGACCTCCCATCACTAGCAAAGGCTGATGGAAGGACTCGAACCCTCCAATGCCAGCGGTGGACGTCCCACTGATCTGAAGAGCCTTCTTGTCTCGCTCACTGTGAACAGCTCCTACACAGGTGAGCTCATTTTTAACACGTTCATGAAGTTACTGAATTTAACAAACACACAAGCAGAAAAGCCTGTATTCACAACAGATATTCTCTGCGGAGTTACATGAGACCTTAGCGCAAAATGTGTCTGACGCAACTGAAATCTACGGTGAAGACTTTCAGAAGACTGGTGATCCATTTTTCACTGAGTTAAACTGAGGCACCTTCAAAGAGCCATATTTTCAGCAAAACAAATCACCCTCCTCTGCTTTCAGAGTACCACCTTCAGTTGAAAAGCTCAGAACTTTGGTTAAAATAATTCTCCAAAGTTCTCAACGTTCACTGGGAGCCTGTGGCAGGCTGCCAGCAGCGTGAACCGATGGGCTGCTCCGCCTTGAGCTTGGAGCCTCCCTTTTCAGAGCACCATGCCCAGCTCTCTCCCAGAGTATTTCTTCCTTTCACTGAACAAGGACCTCCTCAGTTAAAAAACCCACTGAAAACAAACAAGAGCAGTCACCAGGAGATAACCAGGATGGGACTGCTCTTCAGATGCCAATGCAGAAGAGCTAGCTAGCAGATGAAGCCCCAGCACAACTTTCCAAGTCTGAACTGGATGGAGAAATGCCTAAGGAACATCAGAAAGGCATTAACTTGCTGTCCGAGAGCAGTTGAGGAGGAGATGTTGATGTCCACGCCACAGAGTCTCATAAAGGTAGGTGACGACTACCAAGAATCTGCCAGGCAGAGTTACACTGCGCTGCATTATCTGACTATTTCAGCCCCCAAGGTACTCTAATCCGAACGGAACGCCAAGGGAATGCCTTTACCAAAAGCACACGGCTTAGTATCAAGCAGGATACTTGAAATTTCTCTGGCTTCTGAAACGTAATAAATCAGAGAGGCTATTTAAAATTTTGAGAGCTCTGTAAACAGAAGCTCAGGGTTCTGACCAAATCTCAGCGCGTGCGAAGATTTATTCTACCTGGTGTGGGACTGACTCACAGGAAGACAAACATCTGTGGACGGCAGCCTTGGCAACCTAAAATTATCACAGGACTGAAACTTCCACAAGCCTGAAGGACTGCTGATTTTCTCAACATGACGAGTCAACACAGTAGCCACTAGAAAATGACAGAAAATCAACAGAAACAGAATACCTGGGCTTGATGAAGATGACATATTTTAAATATAGGACCATCACTTCAGATCAAGAAAACACACAGTTTCTGGCCCAAAATTCACACAGCAAGAGGTGAGATTCAGCTGAAACATCTGGAGAGATTCCTGTAAGAAAGCGATGCTTTCTCTGCCTTCAAGACAGTACCTGCAGGGATTCTAGCACTGAGCAGCACCCGTGCTCGCCCTGTACTGCCCTCTGGTATTCTTTGTGCCCAAAGGGCCTCACGCAGCACAGCTTCAGAGAAAGCACAGACTTGGGAAAAGTACACAACAGACCTTCGCTTGCAGCACAGGAAACACACACCATTACCTGGCCCGCTCAGACCTTTGAGGGTGTGGAAAAAACAGCAGTTCACACTTAGAAATCCACCAAGAAGGGGATGATGGTCTCGTGGATGAACTATTTCACTTGCAGGGTGACAAGGAGAGCTGGGTGCTGTGTTAGGAGTGAGAGTAATTTCTCTGCAGCTTGTTACTACTCAGATCAGTTGCCTGTTTTCTTGGCAAGTGATGGCTGGGTGAGATTCTGAAGTGAGAGGCCAGTTAACCTTAAAGTCGCTGGATTGTTCTCTAAAAGCAGCATATGATGCCATTTTTACCAAACATGGCCTTGCTTCCTGCAGAACATACTCTACTGGAGCTGGGAAGGCGCAGGAGACAGCATAAAATGACATTTAATGGTCAGGGCTGAATTTAACCCAAGCAACTGCCTGAAGTGAGATGATGGTTGGCAGCAAATGTGACCTTGCATCAGTGTTAATGAAGATGCCTACTCTTACTGGGAGTTGGCAGGTTTGTACTTCAGTGATCCAGAGCTTCCCAGGGCTAAATGGGCAAGTTCAGCGAGGCTGAGGTGTCCTGGGACCCCACGGTTTCCAGTTTTGACAGAAAAGTGGTTTTAGTTGTAAACGGGAGAAAATCAAGAAAAAATAACAGGGCTTTCTCCTGACTGCAGTGGCATCGCGGGCTGGGAGCCCTGCGGTGACCAAAGCGCCTCTCTCCTCGCCTTCCCTTTACAGGCAGGCACTGATTGTAGAGAAAGCTAATTTCCAGGCATAAAGCCAAAGACTATGCCTACCACATGAAAGAGCATTTATTCTGCAATACCACAAAGAAAGATGGAAATCAGTTAAAAGAAGCAAGTGTCTGTTGGGTCTTGCAAGACTTCTGGAAGGGTTGCAAGTCTATTCATAGCGCCTAGGGCTCTCCCAGAGTAGCCTCCTGCTATGCGGCCAGCACCGCGCTCAGGCTCTCCATGCTGGCTTCAAGCACTTTGTCGACAGGTTCTTTTAAGGCAATGATGAAGCTACAAGCCAGGGAAGTGCACAGAGAGGAGGTCAACTTATCATTCAGTCTTTCCAGCCAATGACAATTCTGTGTTACTTTGAGAGAAAAAAAAAGAAAAAAGGAAAAAATGGAAAAAAAAAAAAAAAAGGTCATTGCTGCTGCTGAGTTGCTTTAATGATTGAATGAACTGGGCCAGGGATGGCTGAACACACATGCTGACCATGTCTGGTCTTGGAGAGGTCTCCACCTGGAAACTTCTGCCTACCAATGCACACATCTAAGACTGCAGAGATGTGGCGAACTGGAGAGTCAGAACCGTGAACTCCTGAGGTTTGGCATGGTGTGTTTGTTCTGCAGGAACTCCTCAGCTGCAGAAACGCTGGGTATTTGGAACAGCATGTATGGCCAGATGGTCTTTCTTGACCAAAAGCGAGTCCAGATTGCTTAATGGGAACTGCTAACGGGAGGAGATGGAGACTGGAGAGGCAAGAGTTTACCACTAAGAGACAGTGGAGGCAACATGACAGAAAGGAAACTGGAGAAAAGGTCGACAAACCTCAAGAACTTCTCAATCCCTCATAAAATGCACAATTCTGGGCAACTACACAATCAATACTTGTGCAGAAATTTGTATATGAAAGATCTGGACTCCGAAGATTCATGACAGAAAACCAGCTTACCAGCATTCCAGTTTATCTGCATTAACAAATTTTAACGAATGGCTTTACACTGCATAGATTCAGTATCAGAAGGTATTTCTACAGAACTCTGTAGGCTTCTGGGCAGTCAAGGCACACTTGGGTGCGAGGTAGAAGCACAGTTACCATACTGTAAACAAGACCTGGATCATAATGTCATTGCACTTCTGTCACTCGGGAGCTTGGTAGTTGACAGAAATCCCATTACCATAACCCTGGCAGCAAGTTAACATTCCTGAACACCGGAGAAAAAAGCATCTCATCAAGGGCTTTGCCGTAGTGCTTCCAAAAAAAAAAGGAGTAACTACCTATGCAGAGTTTTGTGAACTATTATCATGTTACAATAAAGATCACTAACTCTTGTGCTCAAATGTCAAAACCCTTGTTTTTCTGTGCAACACAAACTTCTATGAGTGATATCCTTCTAGTCTCCTAATCATTAGGAATTTCCAACAGGGAATACTCACAACCTGACACCAGCAAAACCCCAAAGCAGTGCCACATAAGTATTCAGAATTTTCTGAAATACTTTCACTCACTCCTTATGCCAAATGTAAAAACATAAATGGCAGAGGTGTTGTTGTCTTTCACAACATGGTAGAGCTGCTTCGTCTCTCACAACACGGCTGGACAACTCTCTTCCACCTCGCGGTCTGGCAAGCTTGCAGTTCACCTGAGATTAATCACGCTGAGCTAAGCAAAGCAACAGTGTATATGGAAATCAAGGCTGGCAAACTGCTACAAACCCCGTGGCGTTATTAATTCATTCTTTCTGATTTATGGAAGATATGAAAATATGAAGAGACCGTGATGATTTCCCCATCTAGCTACAACTTTCCCCTTACGTATACGCCCCAGTATTTTTGACACTGGCTGTTTGCAAGCCTGAAGACAGTGACAAACCCAATTTTTGAACGGAGTTCATCTGTCAAGCGAAACCGAACATTCATAATTTTCATCCCCGAGCCCTGACACTGGTGAATACAAATCTGCATTTACTTTTGGGAATTCCAAAGAGAATTGTGAATTCAATGGTTTTTAAAAGACAAAACTTGGCTTAGGAAGCAGGATGCCTCCTCCCAAGCTTACCGCTCCCTCCTCCAGCACAAATTTGTTTTGCAGACTGGACGACTCCAGTAAGAAGCCTTCAGGATGGTCTAATGCAGACTGATAAATACAGCTCAATAATCGGGTTTGTGAAGGGGCAGAGCAAATCAGGGATTTGTTTTTGATAGTGAATCTATACACATATACACCATCAAGCCCCCATTGAGAAGCAGACCACTCCAAGTGATTAATACAGGTAAAGGGGGCAGATAAGAGACCAATGACAAAAATCACCTGGTAAAAAAAAAAAAGTAAAAGGTGTTGCAATAATTGCATGCGAAACAATACCGAGAAACCTGTATTTTAGCACTTGTGCTCAACAAGCACTCCAAAGTATGCCGGGATGAGAACAGAAACCCATCCTTTCTAATAATCTTGTGACAAAAGCTAAAAGACATCATCCTATTAACTGGTGATCTCAGCTGCTAATGCAGAGTACTTCCTGGTGCCTTTTATGTAGAATGCTGCTATTAAAAAACCACTAAACATTCACTGTGAACAACACGGAATCATTCATCTTTTATCAGCATCTCTTGTTAGAGTAGTATGAGAGGGGCTGAAGGTGTCATTGATATTATAGAGTGGAAATTAATCAGAAATTTTTCTCATATTTTCCTCATCACACTCATTTACTTTTGTACAAATTTCCCCCTGCTAGAAGTTCATACCCAGCCCCCTGTTGTACGCTTTTAAGTTGAGAATATTCAACGAGTGCGTCAACTGAAAGGCACCAGGTCCCAACACAAAAAGCATTCGAAATTCTCATTTAGTTGTCTTTATTTTGCTAGCGCCATGTGGTCCTTGAAGATGTAGAAAACACGGGAAGCCGAGTAAAGATCAGAGCAAGCTCATTAGCATTCTGACAAAATTGGAGTGGTGGAGATGTATAGTTTGCCTAGTTTGTCGTTTTGAAAGCTACCGGTGGTAAGCTTTCTATTTCATTGTGCTTTTGTCTTTTTTGGGGGTTTTCAGCGCAGCGGGGTGGTTGTTAGCCTAGGTTTTCACAGTGCATTGTGGGAACCTTGCCTGCACATTCAGCCTATATAGTATCATTCGAGTTCAAGTCAAAAAGTGTGCAGGGCTTTTTTTTTTGTTTGTTTGTTCGGGTCGGGTTTTTTTTTGTCCTGATTTATTTCATAATCACCTATGCTAAAGCGTAATTATCGTCTGGCTGTTGAAACCTATCCTGTCTGACACCTGGTTTATAAAGTTTTTTTTTTAAATAAAAGAACAAAAAACCCCAAATAAAAAAACTCTGAGCTGTATTTAAAAATAAAGCCTTTTAAATTTGTTGCTTATTTTCTTCAAAAGACAAGATAACAAGAAATTAATTTAAATTCCACTGTTTACAATAAACTAGAAATGAATTTGAGACAGATCCAGTTGATTAGAATTCAAGAGACTCACTGTATAAGATCCCCAATTCTATTTCAGAGCCTCTTGAAGGAAAGATGGGTTTATGCTCCAGAATTATGTAAATAACGAATTACCTCTTAGAAGACCTAAAGAAGTTATTATTCTGTTCATTTGATTTTTTTATTATTTTTTTTAACCACGAGGCTCACTTTGAAGGGGTAAAGGGGCTACATTAATGCTGCTATTCGACATGAACGTTTCCAAGTTGCAATGAAATGGATAAAGGTCTTTTTGGATGAATTTATCTGCTAAATCCTTGTGGTTGCCCTCCTATCTCGGATGATGACCCAAAAGAATGTCAACAGCTCATTTCCCAGGGAGCTGGAAAGAGTCACTACACAAGCCATAATCTGCACGTTCTCAAAGAACCGTTTCAAACACTACATTTCACAAGCTGTTTAAAGAGATTTTTTTTTTTCCCTCTCATCTCCACTATCCTACCAGTACTTTGGACATCAGTGCTTCGGAAGCGAGGGCTTTAACAAAGTCGAAACGTGACTTTTTACGTATTGTGTCGGTGGGCTGCGCCTATGTGCACACTCAGACACTGTGCAACACGTGAGCACCCATGGATTCCCACATGCTTCAAATTCACGTCACAAAAATTCTCGGTACAGTACGGCAGGGATGAGTAAATGCTAAGAATCCAAATACATTCAGTCGCCCTGAATTTACTCATTGGATTTTTTTAATGTAACGTTTGTCAGGCTGCCAAAATCACAAATATCCCTTTAGTAGGAAAGGATAAAATCCAGCTTGGAAGGCGTTACAATGGTCTAGATTCAGACACAGTAAATTTTACAATGGAGTCGGGATTAAAGGTTTATTTACTTAGCAAGGGGGAAAAGAGAAACAAATATTAACAGAAAGAGCCACTTCATACCAAACCTTCAAAATTCTTTTTGCCATGTGCTCGGACAGCATCACTATCATTACCACCAAACCAGCCTTAGAGCTGCAGCCAGCCGCTGCTCATCAAGAAACGCAAATGGCCCCACCGAAGAGGCAACACTGGTCTTTAAAAACACGAAGAAGGACAAGCAGGTAAGCGTTTGAAGACAGAAAGCTCCGAGATACCCCCGTGACCGTGTGGACTGACAGATCTCACTTTTTCCATCATATAAAAAAATCTAATTTCGTTCTACAGCCATGTGAAACACATGAAATTCCATCACAGGAGATGTTGCAATGTTTAAATTGTACATGAAGAACTACATTCTCTCTCCGACCAAAAACAATCCCCCAGGCCTGAGCGCTAAATAGCCCGCATTATTTTAAGCTTAACAAAAGGCAGAATTTTGCCAGCTCCAAGATGCCACCTGTACTTCAAATCTGTTTTTAATCACTCAGTTCCTTTTCACTCAGGTTCCAACTCCCAGCAGAGGCAAATAACCCGGAGACAGTTATCCACATGATAGTAAAGCCGACCGAATTATTTTCTATACTTCGCAATGTGCTTATAGCTGCAAAATTATTTATCTCCTTCACTGCGTTCTACTAGGAAAGTTTCCTGCAGAAGAATCGCTGGGACCAGCCATATCAAATTAGAGGGCAGTCAGGAGTGTCTAAGTCCAGCTTTAAAACAAATATCATAACAATTACTTAGCCATATGGAAAATAGGGTATGTCTTTCCTGAAAGCTTTTATACACTTTCTATCTCAAATTTCAACTTCATTAGAAACTATTTCTGACGAGCAAGCTGCAAGATTGCTAAATATCTGTTAACTCACCATGAAGAGAGAGACACTTTTGAATGGCAGAACTTTTCCAAGATGCAAATGAAAAATAATCTAATTTCGAGAGTAAATTAACGGAAGGATTCATTTTAATATGTTCCGAAGTCTCTGAAATTAAGTGGCAGTTGCAGCCTGTGTGACACACACACACACATGCGAGCCCATGCTCGTGCACACACGCTCACGCAGCGCCCCTGGCTGCACCCCGCTCCCATCTTCGGCACGACTCACATTGTACTTACGTTGAGGTTCCTATGACTTAAAGGCCAGATGTTTCACAAATGACCAACAATTGGAGGTTAGAATAAATTAATGACTGATTTCTGAGCTTTGATGGAATTAAGCATACTTCTTTTCTCAATGTGCCATGTGAATGTTCGCCCGCTCAACTTTTTTTCTTTTTTTTTTTTTGACAAGTGAGGCCACCCGGCAGAAAACAACTGATGCAAAACCCAGGAGTAATCCCTCTGTTTAGTTCAACACTGCGGTTAGCCTTAACACTGCCTCTATTATCCAATGGATTTAGAGGAACTTTCATTTATTTGTTGGCCTCAGTCTTCCAACTTCGTTGCCTCCTTTAAAGGACCCAAGATCCATTCCTACGTAAATACATTTGCATAGGGCCACAATGAAACTTTCTGGGACTCGGATTAGAACTGCAGAACTAGATGGCTGCGCTGCGCCCATTTGTGATCTTCATGTAAGCACTTTCACAAACGCACACGAGTAAATGAAGCTGATGTCGACGCTCGCTAAGGAGTTTAAAAGAAATGCTCCGTCACAAACTACGTACCAAAGCCTCCGACGCCGAACAACCGGCACACGCGGCACCCAAACGTGGAATTACGATACATATAATGAACAAACAGTCCTTTTCATTTAGGAGACGTTATAAGATTAGCACTTTCTTTGCTGCAAAATATCATCTTCTCTCCTAACCTGTTTCTGTTCTGGAAGGACAACAAGATCCCTGCTGTAAAAGTGATGATTCATAGTTACTTGGTTTTTCAATTTTATTTTTTTTTTGGCTGCCTCTGTTTACAAAGAGTACCTAGGGTATAATGTATTATTGCATACTGTACACAATACAGCCTTCCTGCAGCCAATTCAAATATAAAGTTTGCATCCAGCAAGTCTATTAGGAAACAGCACCGGGATTAATCCCTGCAATTACCACCCTCAGAAAGCGCTGGTGGACACTCAGCGCAATTTCGCCATTGCCACAGACGAAATGCCAATACCTTAAAGGTTCATGTTCTGTAAGAGAGGCATGGTGGATCCGAAGTATATACTAAGGACTGGTTTTGTAATCTCACTGGCAATAATGACTGTGGGCCAGGAATTGCAACTGAACACATTCTTTTGGTATGCGCTTAAGGAGATAACACCTTCTTCCAGGGGCTCAACTAGCAGAGACACCTAGTCCCTGGCTTCGCAGTACAGTCTGTTTTAATCTAGTTTAAACAACTTTGCATATATCACCTTTGAAAAAAATATATATGATAGTGTCATTCAAGCGCACTACTACAGTGATGAAAAACGGAAGCCAAATATATCAAACTTTATCTCATACAAAAATACACTAGCCACTAGAAAGTGACTTGCATAACAAGAAGCAAGTTAATGAAGACACTAGCACAGACCATAAACCAATTCTGATGTACATTTTATTTTCCTTACTCCTGACTGCAAGTTTCTGCTGCCCCCTGTAAATGCCACAGACAAACCCATTTTCTCTGTTGGACTAAGCACATCAATACAAAAGCAAATGAACTACCAAAGTGCCCTAATTAACAATTTTGCAAGTGAATGCAGACATCAGTGCCACACTGCAGCCATTAAAGTCTATTCCTTGCCATATCTGTTTCTGTTAACATTTCAATAGACCAATTAAATGACCTTTCCCCCCCTCAAACTCAATTAACCCATTTGAACATCAATTGATAACTTACCATGTATTTATGCAAAACGTGCGAGCAAGAGATTCATTTTTTTCCAATCCTAATGATGTTTTGAAGAAGAGACAACTACCTCAACTACGCTGTCCTGGTACTCCATGGAGAGGGGCCGGGAGAGCCTCCCAGGGGAGCCTGGCATGGGGCAGGCGGTGTGGAGCGAGCAGGTGCGAGGCAGCTATTCCTCGGCCGTGCCATTTGGTCCCTACCAGGCAGCTGCCTTGGAAGGTCAAAAGAAAGCGGAGGCAGCCATCTTTCAGCTTCTTGGAATAGCCCATCGCTGGGTCACAGCCAGCACACTGGGAGGTGGCACAGGGTCACGTCAGCCAACCTGGGGATATCCAGAACCGGTTCTTTTCCCTT